>NW_026616297.1:0-27208 GCF_000801105.2 Raphanus sativus | reverse complement strand
ATGCTGAGATGTAAGATCTATTTTAGGCAGCCTCAAGTATGAGAGACAGAAGGATAACCTCGATATAGCTCGAGACAAACTGCTCGGAGACATGACTACAAATCCATTGGATTGACCATGATTCGCGACAGAGATCGAGATGTTCCAAGGTATAGAGGAAGACTTCGAGGATGTGAGCCTATCTTATATTCCTCGGAGTATGAATGGTCAGACAGACGCGTTAGCAAGAGAAGTAAAGATAAGAGACTACATCTTTTTCCATATAGATTAGACTCGGACAGATGAAAATTTTCCTCTGATAAGGGCTCGTCTATCCTCCATTTAATCTAGTGTAGATGGGTAGCTGACAAAAAAAATGGACTTGAAAAGTTTTTTCAAAAGACTTCATTATCTTCAAAAAGGCTCCAGACATTTATAATCCTAATTTTTTTTACATTTTTTTGTTATGAAATAGTGGTTGTAATTTTACTAACTTTTATATTATTTTTTCCCTTCTAATTGAATTTATGGTATAAATTTATATTTAAATTCAAAATTTGGATCATTTTTGATATATTGCCTATTTTACATATTTTCAATCTATTAAAAGTAACATATTTTATATTCAACACCAAAAATTAGATTTAGAGTTCGAATGGAAACGATCCAAACTGCAACACAATTAATATAATAACAAAATATCTACACATATACATTTGTGTTAGTGTTATAATCGCTCTGCATGCAATTATTCCGCATATTGCCATCTAGACTCTTACTTTTACCAATTATATTGACCATAAAAGAGAAGGGAAACGAGATAAAACAGTAACCAACAAAACCTTCTATAGCAATGGCCAGTCCCGGCCCTGAAACTAATTAGGCTGGAAGCAAAAATAAATTTTGGGCTGGTTACATATAAAAATTGGAAAATGTAGATGGTTGTGTTTGAACCCAGCACCACCAAACACATAGATGCTAGCCATAAAACATCTAAGCTACTAAAGATTTTTGTTCCAAACAAGGCCGAATTATTACATATCTTAAAAATGGCCGGAAGCACATGCTTCCTTGGCTTCTACCCAAGGCCGCTACTGGCAATGGCAGACACAGAACAAGCAAGTGAAAAAAAAACAAGACCAAAATCCACGTGTTTGCATGCATGCTCCTTTACATCCAGAACTTGTCTCCATTTGTTTCACCCTTTCCGCTTCCTCTTTCTATCTCACACTACACACCTCTCTATGACTCTATCCTCTCGGATATGGACCCTAGCCACATCCAACAAAGACCCTACGGCTCAACCACCGTCCCCTCTCGCGGCAACAACATGAACCATCCAATCGCATCTTTCCTCCGTCAGCTACAATCACAATCTCCTGAGCACTCCCGCCAGCGCTTCGGCCTTCTTGCATTCTTTATCTCCGGTGGAATCCTCCTCTTACTCACCGGAATCACCGCCACAGCTTTCGTCCTAGGATTCATCGCTTTCCTTCCGATTATCATTATCTCAAGCCCTATATGGGTCCCTCTGTTCCTCCTCGTTACCGGATTCTTATCCGTTGCCGGATTCCTATTCGGTACTGCGGCTGTCGTGTCGTGGACGTACCGGTATTTTAAAGGCATGCACCCTGTGGGGTCGGATCAAGTGGATTATGCTCGGAGTCGGATTTATGATACGGCGGCTCATGTTAAAGATTATGCTGGTGAGTACTTCCATGGTAAGTTTAAAGATGCAGCACCTGGTGCATGAATAGCTTTACCGGGGTATGGTTTGGTTTCATGTACAAATTAATCTTTATTTATGTTTTCAGCTATGTTGTTTTTGTTTTGTCTCTTTAATTTGGTACGGACATCAATTATGTATAGTAAGATCGATTCAAGCTTTGAAATTTCGTTTGTTTTTCTGTGAAATGTTTTTGAAATTAACATTTTATATTCATTAGCTTTAGAGCTAACTTACGCTGACTTGTTCTTGTGCTTTATGAATATTTGATCTAGTGACATGATTATACTATAACAAACATGTCTATTGATGATATCATGCTTAATACTTTTAATACTAAAGTACCTTTGGTGTTTTGAATTTTTCAACAACTATAACCGAGTCAAACTGAACTACGTAGAATGAAAAGCAAAACTAAACGCAGTCAATGGTGAATTAAAGTTTTCTCATACCAATTAATGAATTATCCAAATAATGGAGCAGAAGTTAGGACTACGCAAAGCTTTTGTTTAATAGGAGGATGTACCAAAAGGCCTATTTGATCGATCCGTTGAGAACTTTCAAGCTCTAAACGTAACAAGTAAATCAAAAGTTTAACCTCTTTCATTAACTTTTGTGCAATTTACTATTTTGCTTAAAACTAAATTGAATCGATCGGCTAACACCATAGTTCATCAGATAATAGATGCTACTTTTATACGAAGAGTATTCATGGCAAGATGGTAAGAACGTTGGAAACTGAAACTTTCAATGTCCTACCAAATTTAAATGTTGTAACAAAACAACTTAGAATAAAAAGGCATCACAAACATATAGTACAAAGTTTGGTTGCTGCTTCAGAATCCTTAGTTCCAATCAGGTTTAACGGCGACCCGTCTTAAGAACGGATTGGTAACGGAGTGCGACGTGGAGACCTCGGAGGCGCCTCTCTTAACTGCCGTCCGTTACAGTCGTAATAAATAACTCCGGAGAAATCCAACGGCTCACATTTGCCGCCCATCAAGATCTCCCTCTGCCAAAGCCCATGCTCTTCCTCCTCCTCCTCCTCCATCGCCCCCGCTCTCTTCTTCTCAGGCTTATATCCTCCGCTGTAACATGTGTTTTTCCGGCCGACCATCGTTGCCGCCTTGTGGCTCAAAGTGATAAGAAACTCTTTTGGCCGTGGAGATCTCATCGTATTCCACCTGCCACGGGAAGTTTCGTTGTGAGTTCGCTTCTTCGGCTTTAGCTTCTTGGAGAGCCGGTTGGCGTGTCTGGCGCAGAGAACCATTAGAGAGACCAAGTAGCTAACGCTTAGACGCTTGTGGGAAGTGGAGGAGTTATGTTCCGGCGTAGACCGATCCATCTCTTCTCCGGGAAAGAAGATCAGAGGTAATGACACTTCTACTTTTTGTTTTGGTTGTAAGTTATAACGGGTCAAAGTCAAGAACTCGATTTTGAGGCGAATTAATCTCTAGTGTCTGAATTGAATGTATAATAAATACAGACGTGTTGATGAGATTTAAGAAAAAAGGGTGTTAGGTTACCGGTGGAACCGGTCTCCTTTGCGTTGATTTTGCTTATTGTATTTATTAATTATTATGTTGTCATATCTGGATAACTAGTTTTGAACATTTGAAACAATCGTTTTCATTGAGTTATACTATTATGTTCCCTTAAGTATTTGAATGTTCAAAGTATAGAATATCACTGCCAGAAAAAATTAAGTCAGGAATAGAGACATGGTCAACATAGAAATTATGAATGCTTTTCAATTATATTGCATAGAGTGGTCGTTTTGATATCCATTCTGGTTCTGTTCGAATCTATTCGAGTTTGAAAAATTTAGGGTTAAATTTTTAGCATCATTCGAGTAGTTTTAAGTTTTGATTTAGGTTCGGTTCGAATCTTTGCAGGTTGGATTCGGGTTCGAATAATCCATTTAAATATTTTAAAATTCATTATACCTTAAATGTTTCAAAATATATAAGCAAAATAATATATTATATATAAAATCGAATAACATACGTCAACATACCTAAACTTAACATATAAATTAGTTTGGTTTGACTATATAGATAGAAAATAAATAAATATTTTAAGTATATTTGGTATTTTGACTATACTTTAACTATTTTAAATATTTATTTTTTGACTATTTATATATATTTTTAATTATTTTAAATAATTTAAAAGTATTATATATATTTTGGATGTATTTAATATACATTAAATCTAAAAGTAATATATATATATATATTTTGGATATATCTGTGTATTCGAAATACTTAGGTTCGAATCAGGTTTGGTTTCAGTTCTCTGAATACCAAAATTTTGAATCTATTCAGATAACTAATTAATTTCGGTTCGAGTTTGATATTAATTTTTCGAATCAAATTTGGTTTTATTATTCAGAGTTTTTGCCTAGTCCTGATATTGGAGAAGGAAAGATTGGGTAGTTAACTGTTGATATGGTAAGTCACTGGATTAATGGCATTTGATCTTGGTCATTGCATGTAGTTATATTTATATTTAGATGGTCATTGCATGTAGTTATATTATTGATGTAAACATGTTTAATGAGTTGTAACTTGTAGTTATATTGTTGATGTGTTTACACCTCCATCTGAATTCAAATCCAATTTTTTTTTTTTTAACCACAATTCAAATCCAATTTAATCTGCGTTGATGGTAAATATAAAGAAAGAATTTAAATTATTGACGTCACTAACATCAATTTTACTGTATATTTTTTTTTATTTTGTAGTTATTTGGGTCAAGTCGCGTTGATGGGCCTTCTTAAAAGTTTAGCCTTTTTTTTTGTTCACTGAACTACAAGTGTAGCCTATAAGCTATAACAAACAACTTGATCTTTGAATTCGGCGGGAGTGCCGAGCTAGATGGGGGCCTAAGGCGTTGATTATAAAATTTCATTATTCAGAGCTGGGTGGGGGCCTAAGGGGTCTCTATCTGTTCGTCATTCATTTGACATTTTTGATGTTTTTAATTTTGCATTTGAACAATAACCATTCAAATCAATATCCACGGATGCATTAACGTTTAAGAAAAAATAAACAATCTTTTTAGACCGTCATCTAAATAAAGCATAAAGTATAAACATATAAGAAAAACACGTAATAGTCAGCTAGTAATCGGTTCTCTAATGTTGATGAAAGGGAAAGAAAACACTACAAGTAGATACATATATTACCTAAAAACAATGTAATATTTGTTTCGTTTGTTAATTACAAATAATTCTGTCTTTCTCTCCTATCAAAGTTTATTATCGTCATCATTAAGGATAATGCGACTGGTTTCTCCGCTACCTTCCGCAAACAGTTTGCGGTTGATAGCGGTTAACAGCGTTTCCAAACATTCATACAAACCCTTATAAATCGCTCCAAACCGTTTCAAACCTTTTAAAATAAAAAACTGGTTTTAAATAGCGTTTGCGGTTGCGGGTGGATAGAAAATATAAAATTATTTTTTTTTAATATTTTAAAATTAAAAATGTAAATATTATAAATAAAAATATATACACATTTTGTATATTAATTAAATTCAAAAAAGTATCCTAATTTGTTTTATTAATACTTTAAATTAACTATTCATTAGAATTTTTTAAAAAACGAATATACATACACATATATAAAACGAAAAATATTAGTTTAAAAGTTTTAATATAAATCTTCAAAAATATATTAAAATTATAAATTTCAACTATCATTTCTTTAAATAGCCAAAAGCTGATGCATATACTAACAATTTCTTTTAATAAAACCTTGAGCTTTTGGCTTTAACCTAATCTTATTACAGACCTCTACCTTGCCTATCACGTGGTCAAGCTTGTTCGTATTCTTTGATTCATCATCAGGAATAATACTATTATGTTTACGTGAATATCCATCAGGCATCAACAAAGCGAGTTTGCACTCATAGATAGCTGTAGAAAAACAACCACTACAAGAAAACAACACTTTGGCGAGGAAAATTAACGAGGAAATAAAATCCTCGTAAAATTACGTCGACTTTGCGAGGAAATTACAAAGAAAGAATAAAATGTCGTTATTTCCTCGTAAAGTAACGAAGAAAATATTTCCTCGTTAAAACAACGTAAAGTTACATGGTTTTAACGAGGAAATTCTCTTTCCTCGTTAAAACCACGTAAAGCTTGCATCATTTTTACGAGGAAATGAGGAAATAGAATTTCCTCGTAAACACAACGTAAATTCGCGTCTTCTTTAACATTCGTCCCAACTTCCTCTCCAATTCCTTCCCATTTCCTCTCCAACTCCTCTCCCATTCCTCTCTCCTTCGAAATGGTAATTTCCTCGCTCCCCATAATTAGTTTAGTATATTAGGTAGTTAGTTTAGGGAATTTAGATAGGTTTACGGAATTTATGTTCGTTAGATAGATTTTTTAATTATTGATGATAGATTTTTTATTATTGATGATCATAAACTCAAAAAATATATTTTTGCAGGTTCGCAAGAACATGCTTACTGCTCACTACAGAGATATGTTCGGTGAATCTGGTAGTCAGTTAGACCCGCCAGGTTCTTCTTCAGGTGCCGGCGGTTCCGTGTGAGTGGAATCGAGGCCTTCATCGACGTTATAGTGGCCACAAATCAGGAATGAGAAACTTTGTTGAGGAACATGAAACAACAAAATCCCATTCCAGGCGAGTCATCGGACACACATGACGAGGAGGATGTTACGAGGAGGAGCGAGGAATTCTACGAGGCGATAAACGGGCCTTAGTTTTTTTTTTTGGTTTATGTATTATAAAACCAAAAACTTATTTATATATAAAATATTTTGTTGCATTTGAATTTTATTTAAAATTTATTTATAAACCACAAATATTTAAATATTTTTACTAAATTAAATTAATAATTATTAAATTTATCAATATTATTTATTAATTCGAAAATTTGCATTATACGAGTTATTTACGTCGAAAGCTAACCTAGGAATTTACGAGGAATATTTTACGAGGTATTTACGAGGAAAGCTTTTCAAAAAATCTACGTGGAGTTTACGAGGAATATATTTCAAGGAAGTTACATCAAATTTACGAGGATTTTGTTTCAAGGAAATTACGTGTAATTAACGACGAATGCATCGCGTGGTTTCTACGAGGAAAGCCCGCGAGGATTTTACGAGGAAATGCGGCGAGGAACTTACGACGAAATCTTTACTTCGTCTTTACGAGGAAATGGTTTACTCGCTACTTTACGAGGAAATGGCGACGAAATGTGTGTTACGACGGACGATAAACGACGAAACCCATTTCCTCGTTAATTCCTCGTAAACTTCCTTTTACGAGGAATTAACAAGGAAATTGGCCCTCGTTAAATATATGTTTTCTTGTAGTGAACATTTAAGTCTTCCGCAACCTATGTGTGAATTCCATTACACGTTCAAGAGGGTTCATATCCCTAGGATCCGCCCCAGACATCATCTTCAAGTTATCTTGGGAGAGACAGCTTATCCAAGACCATATCAAGTATTATAGATTCAGATTCTGTCGTTCTATGGAGAGTTTGATTCAGACACATATCAAGAATGGGAAAAGGATGTGGATTTTGTTTTTAACTTTCACAACCACATAGAGGAGAAGAAGTTACATCTAACAACTACTAGCTTAAGAGGGTATGTACTTGACTGGTGGTATCAGATTGCTAACAACAACAAAAGTGATGAACAGTTGCAGATTTCTCATTGGTATGAGATGAAGTCTGTCATGAGGAAAATGTTTGTAGCCAAAGGTATGATTAAACTGATTTGGAAAGGATGAAAAGCCAATATAGTTCAGCTACAGAACATGTTGGGACGTTCAGATATGAGCCAAAGACCTACTATGGTCATGAGGCACAAAGAAAGTCGCAGCTAGTGCAAACACATCTTGGCTATCTTGACTATTTGCAGAGCACACCGTTCAGAGAAAACCTCTGAAACATGGTAGATCAATCACTCACTAGTGGTCGAAAATCAACCAAAGAGGTCAGTCCCACGACCAGCCTTGGTTTAGTTTGGTCCGTTTCTTTAAATTTAGTGTATTTCTGATTTCTTGTAAATCCATTAAAATTAGGTTTGATATTTTATAAACCAATTAGGATTATGATTTGGGCTTTCTAAACCCATAAGAAATAGGTTTTGGTTTTTCTTTTTAGATTAAGATTATAGTTTTCTAGTTAAAGTTTTATGTCATGCTTTTAAATAGCCATAGACTGCTGCATATGTAACTAAAGATTTATTTTAATAAAATCATCAGCTTTTTGCTTTAACCTAATTAATCTCATTGAAGACATCTACCTTGCCATCACATAGTCAAGCTTGTTTATATTGTTTGAGCATCCGTTCATCACTAGGAAGAATATTCTTCTGTTTACGTGAATATCCATCAGACATCAACAAAGCGAATTTTCACTCGTAGATAACTGCAGTAAAACAACATCTAAATTTTCTGCAGTCTAGGTGTTAAGTTCATTATACCTCGAAGAGGGTTCACATCCTCTAGGTTCCGCCCAAAATATCATCTTCTAGTGTTTTTGGAGAAACAACCTATCCAATATAGTATAACTCAAACACTTTTTTGCTACAAATTATCTTCAAACATAATAGAATGTCAATTTTTTGCTTTTGGGTAAATGAAAAAAAAATAGAAACGATGAATTGATTTAGTAATTAAAAGTTATGGATTATCTAGTGAGATTTTTAGAGGTCACAAGTCAATTGGAGGAGTATATTTTCAAAAAGAAAGGTCAAATTTTATTTTGGACGAGTATATTTTCAAAAAGAAAAGAGTTTAATTAAATCATCTAACATCATTCTAGAAAATATACACCATAAATAAAAACTCTCCCAAACGTTTTTTATGTGGAACAATTTTTAAAATTTGATTTATTATGATACTATAATTATAAATAAATTACACAGAGGATTTCATGTAATTTAAAAAAAAATTATAGTCTGATATTCGAATCCCAGGATATAGAACTCTTTAAATATTATACAATAGGCTACGATGTTTCCCAACTCACGTTTAAAATTACTATTTGTTGCAAAAGTCAATACTTTACGTATTGTCTTCAAAGTGGATCCCATTTCTATTAATGTTTCACAGTAAAATATGTCTCATATCTTCTCTATATATTGAACGTTTGAGTTCATTTGTAAAGTGCCCCTTTCGAACGATAGTAATAGAATTCTCTCTTTTCTTTGGTATAGTTCTTCTTCTTTATGTTTACCTTTTTTTCATATATTTGTAGCATTTATTATTTAGGTAAAACTTTCATACGATAACACTTATAAAGATGAAACAATATATAATATAATTATAACACGTTATCAGCACGATCACTCTACTACTAAAATTTTCTTTTCTGATTATTATGTTCGGAGTGGGGCCTCCATTTATTGATTATGTTTCTGATTACAGGAGTGCGGCCCTGCTGCCCCGTCTCTTATTGTTAATTTTGTAATGGTTGCTTATGGCACCATAATGGCCGGTATACCGCCTAAATATTTAATTTGTTATTTTATAATATATGACTCTGTTATCATAATTTATTATTTTATAAATCTGATCACCTTAATATTTTCACTTTAAACCTGCTAGATAATTTTATCACCATATATAACTAAATATATTTAGTTGTTAAAATATATATATTCACCTATATTTATATTTAAACTGATAAATTCTATAATTGCTCACTATTGATCTCTGATTATTTTTTACTTTATGCTTTTACTTCCAACGGTCGTATGTAAATTTAAAATTATAATAATAATAATAATAATAAAAAATTACTTTTTAAACGGCTAGTTAACGGCTAATGAATAGTATTTTTCATCTATAAATACAACTCATTTTCACTTCATTCTCCCATCCAAAACATTTCATCTTCTCTTAAATATTTTCAAATCGCTCTCCTCTTATTTTCATTAAAAAATGATGATTCGATTGTTTTTAGTTTTATGTGCGATTTTTATTTTTTCGTCTATGTATTTTATTTTTGTTGAAAGATCCATTCATGAATATTTTGGCATTAACATCGGATTATGTTTGTTAGCATTATTTCTACTAGTAATTGCATGTAATATCAATGTAATCGGTTCCATATAAAATTAATGAAATTTCTAATAAAATTTATTATTTTGTGTCTTAGAAAATCAATGGCAAACATGGAGAAAATCCAATTTCCCGCTCTAGACATCACGGGCACCAACTACATTTCATGGGTTACAAATGTCGAACTTCATCTTGAATCTCTTGGTTTATCTGAGACCATTAATGAGGATAATACTTCAACACCACAAGACAAGGCGAAATCGGTGATCTTCCTTAGAAGACACCTTAATGAAAGTATTATTTATGACTATGCCAACATGAGAGATCCTAAAGAGCTATGGAAGTCTCTGAAAGATCGTTTTGATCATCAGAAAGACATAACACTTCCACTTGCTCGAGATGAATGGCAAAGTCTGATATTCCAAGATTTCGACAAAGTGATGAATTACAATTCTACTGTGTTAGGAATTGTGGCTTAATTGAAATACTGTGGTGATACAGTCACCGAGTCTCAAATGCTTGAAAAGACATACACCACATTCCACAAGAGCCACATCACCCTGCAACAACAATATAGGTTGCGGGGATATACCAAATTTTCGGATTTGATTGTGGCACTTCTCATAGCAGAAAAGAACAACGAGCTTCTGATCAAGAATCACATGACTCGTCCAACTGGTTCCAAAGCGTTTCCCGAAGCAAACGCATTAGATGCGAAGAAACCAGCAAAGGTAAATAAGGCTTTTCGCGGTCGCGGACGTGGTCGTCAAAACTACCGTGGACGTGGACGAAAGTACAATCCACAGGATAGGAAGTCATTCCAGTGGGTCCGCTCTGAACAATCCCCTAAGGGAAAAGAACGACAAGGAAGTACCTCCCAGAAGCGAGAAGATGCTTGTTTCAGATGCGGTACTAAGGGACATTGGTCTCGTATATGTCGTACCCCTGCACACCTTTGTGATCTGTACAAGAAGTCCGTCAAAGAGAAAGAAAAGGAGGTAAACTTTGCAGAACATTCTGAGGGTACAACGCACCTCGATGCGTCTGACTTTGTGAATGATTTCGAGGAGACCGCTATCACGGAATCTTAAGTGCCCATCATGTGGCTCTTGAAATTCCACAATTATACCATAAATAATGATTTCCTGTGGAATATTAATGTATAATTATTGTGTGTTTTTCACCTACTTATGCATAATTGTTGTGTGTTTAATGTTTACAAATAATGTGTAATATTTTATGAATAATATTATCTTATTTATGTTAATTCTTTTGTTGTCTCAGAAATGGACATTACAAATGGAACATCAACCAAGGTCAACACTAAAGATATTTGTATACCAGATAGTGGAACAACGCATACTATTCTGAAACACAGAAAATACTTTTCTGAACTAAAACCGACAAATATAACTGTTAACACAATATCAAGTCCTGCAGATTTGATTGAAGAGATTGGTAAAGCCCATTTCGCATTACCTAATGGGACGATATTCTCGATAAAGGATGCACTCTTCTCTCCAAATTCTAAAAGGAATTTGTTGAGTTTTAAAGACATATATCTTCAAGGATTTGATACTCAGTCTGCAACTGAGGATGGAAAGAAGTATATGTATATTACTCATGAGAAATCGGGAAAACAAAAAGTATTGGAAAAACTACCAAAAATCCCTTCTGGTCTGCATCATACATCTATAAGTGCCATTGAATCACATTTTGTGATTAAAGAAAACTCTAACAATTTTACACTATGGCATGATCGTCTTGGTCACCCAGGCACCACAATGATGCGAAAAATCATTGAGAACTCACATGGTCATTCACTGAAACCCCAAGAAGTATATCAGGGGAATAAAATTACATGTACGGCGTGTTCTCTTGGAAAGTTAATTACAAGACCATCGCCAACTAAAATAGATAAAGAGTTACCAAAATTCCTTGAACGAATTCAAGGCGATATTTGTGGACCTATACATCCAACTTGTGGACCATTCTATTATTTGATGGTAATGATCGACGCGTCGAGTAAATGGTCACACGTTTGTCTATTGTCCTCTCGAAATGTGGCATTTGCGAGATTTTTATCTCAGATAATCAAACTAAGAGCTCAGTTTCCTGATTATCCAATAAAGAGAATTAGACTAGACAACGCTGGTGAATTCACTTCCCAAGCATTCAATGACTATTGTTTGGTAACTGGAATTGATGTTGAACATACTGTTGCTCATGTTCATACACAAAACGGTTTGGCTGAATCATTAATTAAGCGTCTGCAACTAATTGCAAGACCATTGATTATGAAATCAAAATTCCCAACTTCTGTATGGAGACATGCTATTTTGCATGCAGAAGCATTGAGTCGGGTGAGACCAAGTGCATATCACAAATACTCTCCAATACAATTAGCATTTGGACAAGAGCCGAATATTTCTCATCTAAGAATCTTTGGTTGCGCTGTCTATGTGCCAATTGCACCTCTCCAGCATACGAAGATGGGACCTCAAAGGAGATTGGGGATATATGTTGGTTGTGATTCTCCATCAATTATACGATACCTAGAACCGCAAACTGGTGACGTATTTACGGCACGTTTTGCTGATTGCCACTTTGATGAAAAAGTATTCTCAATTCTAGGGGAGAAAATAAACAAGTAGGAAATGACCTTAAGTGGTGTGTACCATCTTTACTACACCTTGATCCTCCTACAAAACAATCAGAACTAGAAGTCCGTCGGATTATGCATTTACAAAGCATCGCAAACCAACTACCTGATGCTTTTGCAGACACCAAATCGGTTACAAAATCACATATACCGGCAGCAAATGCTCTTGTTCGTATAGAAATGCCACATGAACGTGGAGTAGAAGAGAATACACGAGAGTCTAAAATACGCTTGAAGTGTGGTAGACCGGTTGGTTCTAAGGATAAAAATCCTAGAAAGAAAAAGGAGATGGAAAAACAGAATCCTTCCAATCATGAACAAAATTTGGAAGAAATGCACCATGAGGATGGTGACAATATTGAACATCAGGATACTGAAGAAAATCATGAGATTTCTATTAATTACATCCATGATAGAAAAATATGGAATCGAAACAAAGTGAATGGTATTGATGATTTTTTCTCATACTTTGTTTCAAAAGAGATAGATGAAGAAAGTGATGATCCAGAACCAAAATCTATCTCGGAATGTCAAAAGAGACATGACTGGACAAAATGGAAAGATGCAATACAAGTCGAACTTAATTCGCTTAACAAACGAGAAGTATTTGGACCCATTGTGATCACACCTGAAGTTGTAAAGCCAGTTGGATACAAATGGGTTTTCGTTCGGAAAAGAAATGAGAAAAACGAAGTAACGAGATACAAGGCTCGTCTTGTAGCTCAAGGATTTTCTCAAAGACATGGGATCGATTACGAAGAAACATATTCTCCTGTTATGGATGCAATCACATTTAGATTTTTGATGAGTCTTGCGGCTAATCAAAACCTATAGATGCGTCTAATGGATGTCGTTACAGCATATCTATATGGATCCCTGGACACTGATATTTATATGAGAATCCCTGAAGGATTTAAAATGCCAGAACCATTAAGTTCTAAACCTAAGGAGTTATGTGCAATAAAATTGCAAAGATCATTATATGGCCTAAAACAATCTGGACGTATGTGGTATAATCGTCTCAGTAAGCATTTAACTAAAGAAGGGTATATAAATAGTCCTATATGCCCTTGTGTTTACATCAAGAAAACATCTTCCGGATTTGTAATAATTGCCGTATATGTCGATGATCTAATTATTATTGAGACCCAAGGAGAAATACGACATGCATCCGAGTATTTACAAGGGGAATTTGAGATGAACGATCTCGGACATACAAAGTATTGTCTTGGTTTACAAATTGAACATACTCAAAAGGGTATATTTGTACACCAATCTACTTACCCCTATGGTCGTTAGGTCACTCAATGTTGAAAATGATCCTTTCCGACCACATGAAGAAAATGAAGAGATACTTGGTTCTGAAGTGCCGTATCTAAGTGCAATATGAGCACTTATGTATCTTGCAAACTGTACTAGACCTGATATATCATTTGCTGTAAATCTTTTGGCAAGATTCAGTGCATCTCTCACACAAAGACATTGGAATGGGATCAAACATATCTTTCGTTATCTCCAACGAACAATTGATTTAGGATTATTTTATCCTAACAACTCAAACGGAGAAATGGTTGGTTTTGCAGATGCAGGGTATTTATCTGATCCCCATAAAGCTCGATCACAAACTGGCTACGTTTTCACAGTTGGAGGAACTGCTATATCATCGCGCTCCCAGAAACAAACACTTGTAGCCACTTCCTCGAACCATGCTGAAATAATTGATCTACACGAAGCAAGTATAGAATGTGTTTGGCTCAGATCAATAAGTCAACACATACTTCAAGTAGTGGGATCAACGTCAATTTAGAACCGACTATCTTATATGAAGACAATGCAGCATGTGTCGCTCAAACGAAGGAAGGATACATCAAAAGTGACAGAACCAAACATATTCCACCAAAGTTCTTCTCATACACCCAAGAACTTGAGAAAAATAAAGAAATTGAAGTTAGGTATGTTCGGTCTTGTGACAATGCTGCAGACCTCTTTACGAAGTCACTATCCACTACGACTTTCAGAAAACATGTTTACAATATTGGAATGCGTCATCAACAAAACCTGCAATGATCGTCTATTCAAGGGGGAGCTTCTGAATTGTACTCTTTTTACCTTACTATGGTTTTTCCCACAGGGTTTTCCAAAGAAAGGTTTTTAACGAAGCAATGTAGATGCACGGTACAACATTAAAGATGATGATCTCCAAGGGGGAGTGTTGCAAAAGTCAATACTTTACGTATTGTCTTCAAAGTGGATCCCATTTTTATTAATGTTTCATAGTAAAATATGTCTCATATCTTTTCTATATATTGAACGTTTGAGTTCATTTGTAAAGTGCCCCTTTCGAACGATAGTAATAGAATTCTCTTTTTTCTTTGGTATAGTTCTTCTTCTTTATGTTTACCTTTTTTCATATATTTGTAGCATTTATTATTTAGGTAAAACTTTCCTACGATAACACTTATAAAGATGAAACTGTTGTGAAATATGTGTCTTATTAATGTCGAATATTAGCTCCTTATATAGGGAGTTACAATGTTTGAAACCCTAATAGACCAGTTACAAGATCGGCCACTAATGGGCCAAAACCTAGTAAGTATCTTTTGTATAAAATAATCTCAAACATTAGTAAAAGGATATTTCAATCCTGTCTCATTGCCTTTATATTTAGAAATAACATAAGCTTAGTTCAATGCTTATGTTCGGATGTGTGTAACAAACACATTAAGGCAAGGCGCCAATGGCACCTTTGGCAAGGGATATGTATGGCTTTATTTCCAATGCCTCATGGTCTGATCATTTAATAACATATATGATCATATTACACTTTGGAGTCATTTGGACATATACTATTAAGTTTAGACTTAACTATGGTTTCACTTATGTGTATTTACATCCAGATGTGCCTTGAGTCTTTTCTAGACCAAGGACATATGTCTCTGTCCAATCTAGGATCAAAGGACCCGTGACCTATCTCAGATGGCCTCGTGACCATGTTCCTTCTTAGAAAAAAGTGGGTCAGTACTTGGACCAAGTGAAAACCATTCGACCATGAGTCTTGCATTGGATTGTATACGGACTAAGGCACAACTTTCTTGTCGTCCTTATGACCAAATGGGTCTATGTCCAGAAATAGAGACTATGGGACTATGTTACCATACAGTGGGGCGAGCCATAGACTTTATAGTAAGCATATAGAGTCAATGAACCTTATAGATTTTAAATAATGGTTCATGCCTACATTTTTCGACATCTTTTATATATGCCTTATAGATGCACAAGGATTTCATCTTTAAGATAATTATTTTGTAGTCCCAAACAATCTTTATTTGTCCCAAATTTAATCTTTCCCAAAACATTCATTTCAATGCTTTCTTTTGATAGTCTTTTGGGAATTGTCTCCAGAGGTTCCTAGGATATTTTCTTTAGATCAAAATATTCTTGTATACTCTAGTTCTCGAAAACTTTGTTGCATTAGACAACTCTATATCCTCTGAGACTTATATATATTTTCCAGTGGACTTATATAATCAGTCGGTTTACATCCTTGAACCGCAAGTATAAGTTTTTCTTATGTGCCAGACTTATCGAGGAATCTCAATTTTGTTGCATCCACCATAAGGAGGTTATCTCCTTTTAATTGATTTCTGGTCTTTGTGATAATCCTTGTGCACATGACCATGCTTAATATTATGCATATGGTCGTGCCTTACATTAAGTGTATCTCGCCATAGAAATTTCTTTCACAAAGACTGTTTTCTGTCCAACTGGTTTAGCATCTAGAGGTGTCCGTACTTATGGGACCTATCCTCCCTTAACTCCACGTCTACTTTCTTATTTGATCTTAATCTCATATGTTTGAATGCATTCATATGGACGTGGGTTTCATGATCCTCATTGATCTCATGATCTCAAGTGCTACATTGCGCATATTATATCACTAGTTTCGAGTACTCGTTTGTTCCTTTGTGTCCTAGACATGACATAACTTATTGAGGTTTTATTATGTCCTTCAATACCCTGAAGCTTGGCGTCCCAAACATCATTAGGTACCTTAGTTACAACCATTTCTTATGGTTTCCTCATCTGTGATAACTGCTTTAGTTTTGTATATGTACATTTTGATTATGTCTAGGAGTCCCTCATCCACGGATTTGCACCTTACTTTAATATCCGAGGGATCTTATCTTTAGAACTTATTGATCTAACTTGTTTAGATTCAGTAGCAACTTGATTGTGTTCTCTTGAACATCAAATCTTATTTGGTGCATTCATAGCTGGTAGAAATGACTTAGTCATTCTATTCGGGTCAGGAATCTGGCAATTATATTAAGCTAGCTTTTGTATAAACTTTATGGACTTCTAGAACTCATTCTAGAGTCTGAGGATCTTGCCAATATAAGGATGTTTTGATTCCATATAATTTTCTATTATCCAGCTTCCCTTTAATGTTGGATGTTCGGATTCACTAAGGTGACTATCCGTGTACCTAGGCTTTAAACAACTTGTCCGTGGATAGCTCAAAGTATATAGAAACGTGGGGAACTTATATAAAATGTATCTATTCCCATCCTCTCATCTTATATTTCTGTGGTGGAGCAATAGAATTTATAAGTGGCACTTCTTTATGTGCTAAGATGAGATGTGTCTGGCCTTTGACCCGGTTTAGTCAATGGGATGGGTATCAATGTTCACTTCTGTGTGTGTATGTCCATGTAGAATAAAAGGTGGGTTTTTATTCTTATCCTTCCCCCATGGACATATCATACATTCTTAAAATACTTTTAGAATGTGAATCATGTAAAGATATGTAGCCTTTTTAGGCGATTTTTCTTTATGTTCTTGTCCTTTCATTATGAATATTCGTGTCCTCATTGAGTCATGAGATGTTTTTCTACATTCTCCATGATCATATAATTCTAATCAAACCCTTTGGGACGTGAGCACTTTAATCTATATTCACTTGGACGTTTTGAAGTAACATGTTTTCCTTTATCCTTAGTTTAGTCCGAATGGGAATAAGACTATCTTTGTTCTTGTGAACTCTTTGATGTTTCAATATTGTGTATGTCCATGTTACATGGAGTGATTAACACTTACCCCCATGGACATATCATATTTGAATACTTTTAGACGTGAGTTCACTTAGCTTTTACCAAGACTTGTAGTCTTTGCCATCATACAATCTTCTTTGGACAGTTTTACTTTAATGAAACACTTTGTTTCCTTTCTGCCCATGGTCTCAACTTTGAGACTATCCATTCATCAATTCTTAAGTCTTTCACTTATAAGAATGAGTAGTGTACACGTCCTCTCTTTGTGTACATAACCTCAAATGTGAATGCAGTGCACACGACCTTAGTGTGTCCAAACATGTACTTCTATAGGAAATAGGTACAAGTTATGGTCGTGTGTAATCTTAAGATTGTATGGTTTGATCTTGTAAGATCATCTCTGTTCTTAAGAACAAGAGTGGACATTTTATTTTAGAAAATAAAACTTTCATTAATTCAAAGATAGTAAAACTAGGAAGTGAATAATGTTAAAGGAAAAACAGAAAGGTATGAAATAACTAAGTAAAAACACTAAGAGCTTGATGTCGAGTCATCATGGTGATCTATTCTCTTATGCTTCACTGGATTAATCTTTCTTGTGATCCATCCGACCACACTCTCCTTGATCCATGAGAATATCTTTGACAATTTTCATTCATCTTTCCGAACCATCTTGGCTTTTCTTTTAAAACTTTTCTGATAAAGAACAGCTAGATACTTGGGAGTTCTGCATCTCTATCCCGAATGATTTTTCATTCCACAATTATTGCACAACTTAGACCATCCCCCACGTCTATATCCTCTCTTGACATGGTTGGTTTCTAAGTTAGCCTTGTCGGCTGGTAGTGCAATAGCCAGTGGTAATGGAGTTGATCCTGTAGTCTTTCTTTCACTACTGTTCATTTGCAACTCATGATTTTGCTCAGCTTGCAACAATCTTGCTATTAGAGATGTATAGGTAGTAGAACCCATCTCTCTATATTGTTGTACTAACAACAAGTTGGTAGGGTGAAAGGTGGAGAATGTCTTTTCCAACATATCTTCATCAGCCACTACCTCACCACATAGTTTCATTTCGAAAACTATTCTGAGTAGTGCAAAGTTATATTCTCCCACAGACTTATAGTCTCGGAATCTGAGGTTGATCCATTCTCGTAAAGCTTTGGTATGTATAACCTCTTGGATACAATTTATATTCTCTAGATCTGTCCAAAACTTTGAGGGGATCATCGGTCAGATATAGACTTTTGAGTTTTAGACAGAGATGATGGTGAGTGTTCAGGAGTTCCATCTTTCTTGCAATGTTACCCTTTGTGAAACGTTCACAGAGTTTATCAGACTCAAGTACGGTCTTAATATCTTGTGCTCATTGCACACATTGCAAGTAGTTTTCTCCTGAGATTATGATGGAGGAATTCGACATCTGAAATATTTAGTGTTTCATAAGTTGGATCTTAGTAATATGTTCTGAGGAACTGATTTTAAAATCTAATTTTTTTTTTTTAGAAAAATTTTCCATAAAATTCTATAAAATGGAAATTCCAGAAAAAAATATATAAAAAGAAACATTCTAAAAATGGAAACTTTCTAAAATTGAAAACCTTCTAGAAATGGAAACTTTCTAGAAATTGAAACTTTCTAAAAATGGAAACATTATAATTTTTTTTGATTTGCTCTATCTACCAAATTAGGGTTTTATAATATCAATTGGTTTAGGGATTTATAAACTGATTTGGTTTAATGTTTTCACAATTCGGATTTGGTTTTTATAAGTTTCATAAACCGGTTTAGATTAGGGTTTAATAATCGGATATGGTTTAAAGGGTTTCATAATCCGATTCGGTTTGGGGTTTTATACAAGTTTTAAATTTCATGAACTTTAGAGTTTGTTTATTAAACAAATTTATTATATCAAATCTAGCAACCTAATGATTCAATCAACTAGGGTATACGAGTTCTCTAAAGTTCTAAATTAGGGTTTGATGACTTACCTTTGGATTAACTCGATTTGATCCTTGGTTCTTTTGGAAATATTAATCTCAATTGATCTTACTGGGATCCTTTGTTTTCCTTAAACAAATTTATCAAAAAAGAATTAGTAAGATCAAAGATAATCGGCTGTAAACAAAATTAGAGAGAGAAGTTTGCAACCTTAGGTTTATTTCTGATGTTGACGGCGCGGCTTGTATCTGTCGTAGAAAACGCGTATGATCATGGATTGAGGTGGGGTCTGCGGCGTTGGATTCTCCTCTTCAATAGCTTCAAATTGATATGTCGCACGTCTTCTGGATCGTTACGGTTTGGGAGAACGATCAATTTGAAGTTGAGTCAAAATTAGGGTTCTTGAGCAATTGATAGCGCACACTAAAACAGAGCGTGGCAGCGCGTCTGAGATCCGATCGTCGCGGGGTTTGCGGCGCTGGCTTCGTCTCGTCGAGATCTTCAAATTGGTATGTGGTACGTTGTGTGGTTCCTTATGGTTTAGGAGAACGAACGGTTTGAAGATCACGCTAGAATTAGGGTTTTGTGTGGCCGCCGAGAATCTAGGGTTTTTCTCGATCAGACTGAGCTCGTAGCTTGGAGACTATCGTGTTGATAAAGTGTTGTGAAATGTGTCTCTTATTAATATCGAATATTAGCTCTTTATATAGGAAATTACAATGTTTGAAATCCTAATAGGCCAGTTACAAGATGGGCCACTAATAGGCCAAAGCCTAGTAAATATCTTTTGGATAAACATTCATCTGAACCAGTCGGTTCATAACAGAAACAATATCTATAACACTACTAAAAGGAGAATATGAGCTCCTTTGAGCCTGTCCACGTGTGCAAATTAAATCAACCAATAAAAATGAGCTATTCGGCCACGTCATCAATTCAGTCAACCTATATGCGACGCCTGCCCCTCTTTAATCTCTGCGTTTCGTTAAAACAATTTTTTTTTCATATGTTGTCTTCTTCGACGAGCTTTTCGTCTTCTCTCATAAACAAGCTTCTCCGTTGAAGTCTCAGAGGTTTCTCCATCTCGAGTTCTGCTTCTCAAATCGTCTAGGACCTCTCTCGATGCTGCTGCGTCTCTGACTCCGCCACTGCGCCTCCGAAGACTCTGTGCTGCATCCCCTCCTTTGCGAGCGGGTCCATATATCTCCTCCTCGGCCTCATCATCATATGTGACTCCAGATTTCTTTTCCTTCTCTTACTATCGCCAGAAATCGTGGTTAATCCTCTTGGATCTGCTCTAAGGTATTTTACCCAGATTTCTGTCTCTTTTTGGTGACTGAGATTTTGATTATAAATTTTTCTTTACTTATCTTTTGTGTATTCCTGTCTGTTCAGATTATACTTGATCATCAGTCATGTGTTCAGCTTCTGTTTGTCAAATTTTCAGTGGTTGGTTTTGGTGGTGGATATTAAACCCAACTTGCTATCTGGAGAATCTGAGAGATTCTTGCTCAACGACATCACTCGGATAACCAGATTCAAGGTTATTATTCTACTAAAGGTATCAACTTTCTTCTTTGTTTTATATGCTTATTGTCTTTTGATACCTTTGTTGTTCACTGTTCACTTTGTGTCTGGTTTGCTTAAACTCTTTCCTTCCTTGAGCTTAAGACTGAAAAGTACTCTGTCTAAAGAGTCTCAGCCACTTGAGCTTACTAAGACAGAAAAGGGTTCTTACATCAAAGCAAGGTTGTAGATTTGATTAACCATTAACGTTGCAGGCTGCGTGTTTAAGTGTCGTTGGGGTTAAACCAACACCTATGAAGTTACTGTTTCATTTTGGTTACTAACGCCTGCTTGCTTATGTGTGTTGCTTCCTCAGGTGTATACGATTCTGTTGCTTCTTGATTTTTTCCCTTAATCTTGCTGTGTGGGAGAGGAAGGGTGGGGACGTGAGTTTGTCGCTGGAGGTTACAGTTTTGGTTTGCGTTTGTTGGATCAGAGTAAGGGTGGGGAGCTGTCAAGCTCAATGGGAACTGGTGAGTTCTTAGTTCTCTTAATGGTTTCATAACTTGATTTTGTTAGTGTTCTTGGTTTTAGTTTGGAACCTGAAACTAAACTTAGGAACACACTCTTATCATTTGGATTTGTAAGCTGTTTACCAAGTAAAACTAAGGATGTGAGAAAAATGAATCCTTTGCTTTCATTGCTTTGATCAACCACACTAGAGTGCAGGGAAAAAGAATCTAGGAATTTTCTGGAAAATTCTTTGGTTTGTAGAGTGTTTGTGACTGAACTTGTGAGAAGTTTAACTTGTGGTTTAAGGTTGGTGATTTTGAATAGTGAGCTATGAATCTTAAAACATGTATATTTTTTTTCTCTTTTCAGAATGTATATAAGAGTATTTATTCTGTGATCTTTAGGGTTGTTCATGGACTCAACGCTACAGTCTTTGCCTATGGTTCCACTGGAAGGTATGCAGTGATGTAGCATGTGTTCATTTTGCAAACACTACAAGTGAATGTGTCTCTTAGCTGCCAAAAATATCCTGGCTAAAGTAATCAAGAGCTTAAACTGGCTTTGATTAGGCCTTATATCTCAGGAAAACTATTGCAGTATGGCCTCTCCTTTTTTTTTGTTATCTGACTTAGTGATGCATCGTTTTTTTTTTCCTATTAGTGGCAAAACCTATACAATGGTTGGAACACGAAGTGATCCTGGATTGATGGTTCTCAGCCTGAATACCGTATTTGACATGATGAAGAGTGACAAGAGCTCTGATGACTTCGAAGTGACTTGCTCCTATCTTGAAGTCTACAATGAAGTAAGCCTCCCTCTGATAAATTTGGTTGTTCTCCTTCGTCTTTTTTTCTGTGTATATGTAGTGGTGCTCTTTTAGCGACGAGAGTTACTCTTTCTCACGTAATAATATATTACGTTTCAGTTGAAATTCAGGTTATATACGATCTTCTTGAAAAATCATCCGGTCATTTGGAGCTCACTAGCTCAGAGAGGATACAGAGCAGGGAGTAGTTGTTGCAGGCCTGCGATCAATCAAGGTCCACTGCAATGAAACATTTTTTTTTCTTGAAAACAAACTCGCAGTGGTCCATTACCCTTTATAAATGTGCCTGTCAATTGCCAGGTCCCATGCAGTTCTGGAGATTGAAGTAAAAGGAAGGCAACATAAGCAAAATCAAGTTATTAGAGGGAAACTCTCCACCGCCGAATTAGCTTTCTCCGGCGTCTCCCTGACTTCCTCCGAGCTTTGTCGGACACCACCACACCGAACGTCACGTAGTCTCCTTTAAAAAAAACGAACTCTGGTTTGTCAAATGCTCTCTATGTCTCTTGTGTTGTTTTAGTTAATTGGTTTTCCGAAGTCTGCTGTCTGGTTGAGATTAGATGAGAAAACGTTTTAGTTTGTTTAAGCAGTTGATTGCCATGTTCATCTACTTCAAATGCTCACGGAAGAAAATGGATACTTTCTCAGTTGAGTTAGACCAAATCAACTCTTGTGTTGTGCCTCTCAACTTTCTTCTGGTTTTGGCTTCAACAGATGTGTTTACATGTGTCTTTCAGAATTCAAGACGAGAGAGATGGAAGCGAGAACCGAGATGAAGCAGAAATTTTACAAGATCTTCCAAGAGTTTATGACAGGGTAAGTTTGTTTAAGTCACAGAGACACATATATTAATTGCTTTTCAAGTATGCTGTGTTTCGTCTCTCTGAATCTTATGTATTGCAATGGAAGTATGCCTTGAACATGGAAGAACTTGGGTTATTGCAACGGATTCCGAAACATTTCTAATTTAACTATGCTGAAAAAACTTACAAGAGACTGAGGAATGGGGGAGTACAAGGTTAAGATGAAGGATGATATTTTCAGATGCCTTTTTTAGCTCTGGGAAGAAGAAGCAACACTACAAATTGAATGAGTATTTTCTAAGGTATGTTTATATCGTGGAAGATACACACTTGCTGTATTGAATTTCCTACTGATAAACTTTTTTTAATTTTGAAAGAAAAAACATTGGTGGTTTGAAGGTGGATTAACAAGACAAGTTTTCCAAAGACTCAATCTGACAGATACAAAGGAGGAGAACTTTGAGATGCCGTAGCAGCAGGACCGTGCTTGATTTGCACAAGATGTATGCATACATACTTACAGAAATCTTTCGTTTCTGGTGAAATACAAGGGTAACTAAATTCTTCTGGTTTGATTCTTCTACAGGGCTAATGAGGTCTCCAGCTTTATACTGTTTCAAGAGAGAGAGTTTGTGGAGGAGAAGCTCATAGAAGAGCAGAAGAAATATTCTTTTGAGGATAGGCTTAATCTAGAGGAATTTTTTTTAGAGCTGCTTATAAACAAGCACGGACTTTCACGATGAAGATGACGCATACTATTAGCTTTCATGTTGTGCGTTGGGTATGTTGGCGAATCAAAAAAGATTTGAGAAAGACTATTGTTCTCAATCTTAGTAGGGATAATGAGAGAATCAAGACTG
The DNA here is from genome assembly GCF_000801105.2 of Raphanus sativus. Lineage (NCBI taxonomy): Eukaryota > Viridiplantae > Streptophyta > Magnoliopsida > Brassicales > Brassicaceae > Raphanus > Raphanus sativus. The sequence goes on along the minus strand of NW_026616297.1, from coordinate 3,281 downwards.
AGAGAATCAAATTTTATGATCAGACAACGTACACACACAATCAGATGAAGATTAACTCTTCACTTCACATTACTATATTGTTAAAAAAATTGAGATGAACTGGCAAATTGACAAAACATGAGTTTTAAAATCCATCCTCACAAACCTTTCACACTTGCAAGTTTTTTGGGGTTTTTAAAATTATTATTAATTTTATGTTTTTATTTGTATATTTATTTTTGTATACATAATTTATTTGTCCAAATTGAAATTTAAAATACCAGATCATTGTGGTAATATTTCACAATCCAAAAACATATAATTATTAAAAAACACTTATCATTAGTGTACAATGAATTCTAACCATATTTCTTAATAATTAAATGCAAATTATTATTCGCTTTAATACTGGCGACACAATTTTATTCCAACAACACAATTGACATAATCGGAAGTTTTAGAAAGAGGAATAAAATAAAATAAACTTACCTATAGTAATTAAACGTTGAACATTAAGCTCCATTCAAACATAACTTCGTCAATAAATCATGACAAAAGGTTACCAAAAGACTATCGTCAATTTTTTTTTTGCCAAACATTCTAAAATTATTTTGGCCGAACATTATAATAATATTACAATCATTCCAAACAAAAAATATCAAATATCATAATCGGTATTTAAACAACATTTATCCGCGCGTAGCGCAGAAATTGGTTCTAGTATAATATAATTATAACACTATTTTCATTGTTATCTTGTAATTTAAAGAAAAACATAGAGGGCCAGTCTTCTAAACCAATTGAGCCCATGCCCAGAGAGTACTCGCTTAAAAAGCCTGCTTACGTTTACATGAAGATTTGTGATCAACTTTTTTTCTACAATTATTTCACCTTTTTCTAATAATAAAATTCAACGCTTGTATCTCATCAACTCAGAAACAGTTCAATAATATTAGCAAGATTACAAATCTCGACCAATAAAATATTTTTCTAAAGTTAATTATTTGGATAACAATTCATAAGACTGGTCATGTTTCCATCGTTGTTCACACGGACGTAACAGGTGATACGGCGAGATTAAAAATGTACTAAACACTCTGGATTCTAAATCTGACACTCAGATAAACTGCACACGTGTAGGAACATAAGGTATTTTACATGGTTTGTCTCTTGGTTCCCAAGATTAGTCGGGTTTTAGGGTCCGGACGACCAAGGTTACCTAAAAATATGTTTGATCCATCGCTACACTGAATTTTATAGTAATATTCATTAACGTTAATGGATACAAGGATCCAATCGAAACCCACTGCACGCCCTCGACTTTATTCGTGGTGCTAATGTGCTATACTTTATCAAAATGACTAGTGAACAAACACCATCTTTTCGTTGACATTTAGGAAACGAATAGGTATCTATATTATTAAAAGAGAAGTACACTTAAAAAATGTCCCTTAGTTTTTCAAGTTATTTACAATGGCATGCCACTGAGAATATTAATTAAACTTTATATAAAAATGTTTGTCTTAACCAGTTTATTAAATGTGTCTTTATCACTTTATTATTTTATAGATAGTTTCTATTTTATTGATTGTCTTTTTCAGTTTAGTTAATATGTTGTCCTAAAACAAAATTTAACTTCTCTTATATTAAATAAATTTCGAAATTATATATTTGTTATCATAAAAAAAAATCTAAGATATTAATTTCGAAATTATTTATTGTCGTAAAATAAAATTTAACTTCCATTCTCTATTAAAATAATTTCAAGATAAAATTGAATTTCCCTTTTCATCTAAACCAATGTTTATTCACCTCACATAGAGCTAGGTCTCAATAAGTCTAAAAAATTATCGTATGAATAAATTTTCTACCTTTTCAACTTTTTCTCATATATAACATTAAGATGTACCTGTTTAAAAATCAGTGTAAATCATTAATCTATGTAAAATATTACCGGTCTACATATATATATTTATCTATGTTTACGCTTCCAACCAACTACACAAACCGACTGTTGTTAACCTTTCTCAAAAAAAAAAATCAAATCTATTTTCTTATGCTTTCACAACAAACCAAATCAATCATTTTAGAACACAAACAAAATATCTTTATTACTCTATCAAATCTATAATCAATATCAAATATTAACTAACTTTAATATAGTGACATGATTTTCGCTAACTATCTATATTTAGCTAATAAATAATAAATTATATATGTTTTTTTCCCAGTAAAATCTGTTTAACTGAACTTGCAGAGTACTCAATATTAAATATAAAATTAAGTAAATGGTTAAGAATGAGGCAATTGCCTATATTCTTGCTAACTACATTTTTTTAGGAAACAATTGATTTGCTTTATAAATGTTATGGACATTTATTAATTAACTAGGTGTAACTAGACATGCAAACAATATACAACTTTGAAACAGAATGAAAAATAAACCAATTATTTCAAAAGAGATTTTTATTACTCCATACCTTGATTCGTAAAGAAAAAACATCAGATTCACAAAGATAAAACATTAGACCTTAATGAGTTTTGAAATCGTCATCGCCATGGGAGAACACTGAAGTCGAGATATTTCTTTTTTCATTCTTCACAATTTTTTTCTAAACACCGAACGGTTACAAAACAAAATTGTCGGTTAGAATAAGAGAGGGGTCATGAACCACTAGACCAACTTAATTTGATCTAAAACACTATGGCCCTAACAAAAAAATGTAATAACAATGAGCCGATTAAATTGATTTATATATGACTCAAAGTCATTTATTTCAACGTATTTTAAATTAACTAAATTGATTTATATATTTCATATATAATCTATCATTGTTCATTTTAAGCTTTCTTTATATAATAAAAAATATTTTTCACACATTTGATTGTTTTCTAAAAACTCAAAAAGAACTCAATGTATCACAAGTAACTATTAACAAATACATCATTTAGTGTAAATCAAAAATTAAAAAATAAAATAAATACCCGCCCGGTCGGGCGGGTCATGGTCTAGTATCTTTTACAAATGTAGCATTGGTTTTTGATGCAGATGAAATGTCAATACCAACTGTATATGTCATTTGATAATATATATTAAATTTTAATAGAAAGCCTCAGTTCAAAAAAAAAAGATAATATATATTAAATACAATATATATATATCATTTTAGGGAACGTTTGTAAATATCTTTAAAACATACTAAACACACAATATACTGAACTAAAAAAAAACTTATACTGAACTATATTACAGACAATATATGATACTTTTTTGTTAAATCTTTTAGCAAAAAAAAGAAGAC
>NW_026616296.1:0-27212 GCF_000801105.2 Raphanus sativus | reverse complement strand
GTGTTGGAATTCATGAGTGTTTGTCTCATGTCAAGAGAGTATTCAGTTAACTTGTAACTGAATCCCTTCAACCAGCAACAGGAACTCACCATTTAAAGGAAGAGACAACCAACTGGTGGTTGAATCCTCTTAAACAGCCTACACTATAACCAAGATCCTAGATAGTAAACTGGTTATGTGTGGCAAAGAATCTCTAGTTTGAATCTAATCCTTGAAAGTGACACAACACTTTAGAGTTTGTTCACTTAAGAAGAAAAGAATTAGAATCAGTAATCTAGAGCTTAAAGAAGAAAAGAAGAGTTTAAGAGTGAATTTTACAAGTATTAGGCTGCCTTAAGAGAAAGAGAGTTAAGGCAGCCTCTAAATCATTACTCTAAACCCTTACATTGTGAATATTGTTTAGACACAAGCAAGGGAGAGAGAGGCACGAAATTAGACTGAGAGAACTTGTATTGATACTGGATAAATGTTACAAGAGGTGGTGAAGTCTTTAAATAGACAATCACTTACAATAAACAATGATTAAACAAGGGAATGACTAAACAAATATTATTGTGGGGTTTCTGATGAAGCCAGAAGGATGCAGCCAAGGTTAATCTCGACCAGAGGGAGTGAGAGTGACAGGAGAGAGGTTTACACAGCCTGGTTGAGTGAAAGTGACAGGTCCAGCTGCTTCTCTTAAGCAACATGTGACTTCTTCTTTTCAAATTCAAACCAGGCTCTCTTATTTTAATTCAAACATGTTTCCTTGACTTCTCAGTGTTTCCCACGTCCATATTAAGTCTCCAAAGTCCTTTCTTGCCTTGAAAGGTAAGTTAGGTCAAGATAGTAGCTTGTGGAGCAAGACTGCACAAACAGAACCAAATTGGCTTCTCTTGATGAATTCTCTTTGGATCATCAACCAGCTTCTTCTTCTGGTCATTCCTTTATTTATTTCAACACTCCCCCTCAAGCTTGACCATAGGAGATCCTTGGGCAAGCTTGGAACTGAGAGCACTTGCCTCATTAAAAACCTAAGTGTGGAAAACCTCATGGGATAAAACCATCACTTAGGGAAAAAGAGTGCAACTACCCTCAGCCTAGGGATTGGCCAGTGAGTCTAAGGAGTTTAAGATGATTTTGATGGACTCCTTAGACTCTGGATCATGGCCTTACTTCAATGGCAATCAGGCACCAATTCCTTCCTTGCTTCACACTCAAAACTGCTTGGAACTCTCCATGTGGCTGGTTCTTTGTCTCCCCCTTTCTTCTGACCTCCTGCCATCATCAAAGGGTTTGATCCACGACCAGACTCTCCATTATGAGCTCCAAGTACCTGATTCAAACAATCCACACACACATGCATCAATTCTCAAGGGGCAAACCTATTCAATCATAAGCATAAGCATAGATTAAGGTACTTCCCTTGCATAAGTTGAATGGACATTGGCTTCTCATATTAACACCCCTCCTCAAGCTTGACCTAAGAATAAGAGTATGTGGTCAAGCTTGGAAGATGAGAGCCAATGATGATAACCAATGCCTTGAGACCAGAAGCTTCATCAACCAGGTACAAGCACACATGCTATGGGCTGATTCATAGCTTCCCAACTGAAGGTAACTGTTCTAACTTCATATAGAAGCTGATCCATAGCTTCCCAACCAGAAGGTAACTGTTCTAACTCCATGCCTTGGGCTGATTCATAGCATTCCAATCAGCTTGACTCTCCACCTGATCTTCTTGTCAAGTAGTCTCTGATGGCCATCTGTTCTAACACCAAGTTGTTGCTGTCCTTGTTGAATTCTTCTTGCAGTGGCTTCTAGACAGGCCATGGAAGCTCATTTACAGCCCCCCTCAAGCTTGAATCCGAGTATAGGGGAGGAGACAAGCTTGATATGAGCTTTTAAGCCTCCTTGTCTACTCAGAAATTATTTCTCCATGGTCAGGAATATGCATCTTGTGCAGGCTCTGATCAACATGGGCAATCTGTCAAACCAACACTAAGACAAGCATCAGTAGACAACAAGAGACCAGAACATTGGTTTTCACCAAGTCTGATCTTTAAAACACAATTTAAATAAGCACAGCAGCAATGGAAAGATATCTTTAAGATTCTATCCTAGAAACACTCTCTGAATCCTAATCAACAAGATTAAGCTTTCAGGCAACAACACAATCAATTTTCCTAAGGGCATAAGCAAGACAATTCTTTCAAGACAGCTTAATAACCCTAGGCAGATTCTAACAAGAGATTGTGAGAAGAGAGAATTAAGTAACCAGAGTAAAAGTAACCAGAGAATAAGTAGAGATTTAGAGAATGATGTAACCAGAGTATTAGTAGCCAGAGAATGAGAGAATCATGGTGAGAAAGTAACCTGAGAATCAGAGAATTAGAAAAGAGAGAAAAGAGAGTTTGCTCAAGAGTTCTAATGGACAGAGTTTTGCTCTGTTTTCTTGAGTTTTGCGGAAGCATTAACAGCCAGGAGCAACCAATACTCCTCATGAGTTTGGTGCTTTAGTAGCTGAAACACAATGGACCATTGAACAATTAATTTGCTCACTGATCTTAGACATGTGCCACTGGAATAACTCATGAACTGATGTTTTCCAGGGCAAGCAACAAAAGAACCAACAGAATAACACATGAACAAGTGTTTTCTGTGGCTTACACAACAAAGACACAATGGATCAAAACAGTTTGTCCACTGGTCAAATATTTTTAAAACATTTTTCAGAATCAGATTACTCAAGAATCTGTTCAAAAACATTTTTCAGAAACCTTTCTTTTTCTTTTTTTTTTTTTAAAGTGATTTCAAGATACAATAATAATCTTTTCTCCCTCCCTCAGGCTGGTAAGAACATATTTCAGTCTTTCATCCAAACCTTAAACAATGAGGAGATCAAGGGGAGAGTCACTGATCATAAAAAAAACATTTAAAGATTGCATCTTGAATTTTGGAAAACATACTTCATCTAACCTCTCTACTGCTCATGTTTTGAATCCTAGCAAAACAGCTCATCAAAAACAATTTCAAAGTGAGAGAGAGAGCTTCAGGATGAAGTAGAACAGAGTGAGTTCAGCCCAAGAGAGCAACTAGGCTCTGATACCATGTTGGAATTCATGAGTGTTTGTCTCATGTCAAGAGAGTATTCAGTTAACTTGTAACTGAATCCCTTCAACCAAGCAACAGGAACTCACCATTAAAAGGAAAAGACAACCAACTGGTGGTTGAATCCTCTTAAACAGCCTACACTATACCCAAGATCCTAGATAGTAAACTGGTTATGTGTGGCAAATAATCTCTAGTTTGAATCTAATCCTTGAGAAGTGATACAGCACTTTAGAGTTTGTTCACTTAAGAAGAAAAAAATTAGAATCAGTAATCTAGAGCTTAAGAGAAGATAAAGAAGAGTTTAGAGTGAATTTTACAAGTATTAGGCTGCCTTAAGAGAAAGAGAGTTAAGGCAGCCTCTAAATCATTACTCTAAACTCCTTACATTGTGAATATTGTTTAGACACAAGCAAGGGAGAGAGAGGCACGAAATTAGACTGAGAGAACTTGTATTGATACTGAATAAATGTTACAAGAGGTGGTGAAGTCTTTAAATAGACAATCACTTACAATAAACAATGATTAAACAAGGGAATGACTAAACAAATATTATTGTGGGGTTTCTGATGAAGCCAGAAGGATGCAGCCAAGATTAATCTCGACCAGAGGGAGTGAGAGTGACAGGAGAGAGGTTTACACAGCCTGGTTGAGTGAAAGTGACAGGTCCAGCTGCTTCTCTTAAGCAACATGTGACTTCTTCTTTTTCAAATTCAAACCAGGCTCTCTTATTTTAATTCAAAACATGTTTCCTTGACTCTCAGTGTTTTCCCACGTCCATATTAAGTCTCCAAAGTCCTTTCTTGCCTTGAAAGGTAAGTTAGGTCAAGATAGTAGCTTGTGGAGCAAGACTGCACAAACAGAACCAAATTGGCTTCTCTTGATGAATTCTCTTTGGATCATCAACCAGCTTCTTCTTCTGGTCATTCCTTTATTTATTTCAACAGGTGGGATATCTTCTTCTCACAATACTTATGAGATTTAATTCAACTTCCTGGTTATTCTCCACTGATTAGTGGTTCCAAAAAGCTTCTTTATATCGTGGTTCATCCTGGTTTGATAAGAATCATGAAGATATTGCCATATGTTCGAACAGGCTAATCTGGAATCATCTGGATAGAAAGTGGGATATCTTCTTACTCACAATCCTATGAGATTTATTCAACTTCCTGGTTATTCTCCACTGATTAGTGGTTCCCAATCAAGCTTCTTAGATCGTGGTTCATCCTGGTTTGATAATGTAAGAAATAACAAGAACAAATGATGAACAAGTGAAGAACAAGTGAGAGAGAGAGATGAAATCGTGAGAGAGAGAGAGAGAGAGATGTTGCAAAGTAAAGAGAGAGTAAAGAAGGATTTGTTTTCCTTGAATTAATTCTGGTCACAACATACAATATTTAAAGACATTGCAAGATACAACAAGACAAGAAGAATAAGAATAAAGAAATGAGCTGCTGGAGAGTGAAAGGGACATCTCATAACAGTCACCTGCCTCTTTTGGAACATGTGACTTATGCTATTTTAAATGCAACTTGCTTCTGATTTCTTCTGAGCTCTCAAACGGCTACTGAGCAATTCAGAACCCTCCATTGCTTATTTAAAATAGTTCCTTGCCTCCCAAACTCATCTTCTGTCGATTTGCTTGCTTGGTAGTCAAGGAAGTGTACGGACAGACTTGTACTCCAAGTATGAACTGATCACTTGTTTAAACTCATCCGGATGTCTCCTCTTTCTTTATCTTCTCTTTTCATGTCTTCATGTCAATACTCCCCCTCAAGCTTTACCATAAGGCATGGTTAAGCTTGGAACCCATGAAGACATCCCTCATTAAAACCTTTTGTGTGAAAAACCCAATGGGACAAAAACACACAAGGGGAAAAAGAGTAGATGCTCCATGGCTTAAGGGGATCATGATCTGGCCAAGTCTATGAGTCCCAATCTTGGATGAATGGACTCACAGACACGGTTGCTTGCTCCCTTGGTGAAGATGTCAGCTAGCTGGTCTTCACTTCTAGTGTAGCAAGGTAAAATTATCTTCTGCTCCACTGCTTGTCTAACCTTGTGGCAATCCACTTCAATATGCTTTGTCCTCTCATGGAACACTGAGTTTGAAGCTATATGAATGGCTGCCTGGTTATCACAGTGCATTGTGATTGGTGTTGTTGTCTCAATGCCCAAATCTCTTAGCAGGTTTCTGATCCAAATGAGCTCACTAGTAAGCTTCCTCATTGCTCTATACTCTGCCTCAGCACTTGAACATGATACCACCTTCTGTTTCTTGCTTTTCCAAGTGACCAGGTTGCCTCCTATGAAGGTGCAATAGCCAGTAGTGGACCTCCTGTCCACCCTATCACCAGCCCAATCTGCATCACAATATCCTACAATCTCTGTGCTCTTGTTGCAACCCATCCAAACACCTTGACCAGGAGCCTCCCTTAGGTATCTCAAGATCCTCTCCACCATGTTCCAATGGTGAACCTTTGGTGTTTGCATATGCTGGCTCACTTGGTTGACAGCAAAGCAAATGTCTGGTCTTGTGATGGTGAGATAGATCAGCTTCCCCACCATTCTTCTATAGAGTTTGAAGTCTCCAAATGGTGTATCTTCAAACTCCCCCTCACGCAATATCTTGTAACCCTCTTCAAGTGGTGTCTTGGCTACTCTTCCACCAAGCTCTCCTGCCTCATTTAAAAGATCAAGTGTGTACTTCCTTTGGCATAAGAAAAGCCCCTCTTTAGAGCGGCATATTTCTATCCCAAGGAAGTACTTAAGCTCTCCCAAATCTTTAATATCAAATGAGGATTTAAGAAAAGCTTTAGTTGAAATTATACCTTCCTTGTTGCTGCCAGTGATGATAATATCATCAACATAGATGAGGATTACAACAATGCCTTGCTTGCTGGTGAGAGTGAAGAGAGTATGGTCAGATTCTGATTTCACAAACCCTCTTCCATTAAGGGTTGTGCTAAGCTTGTGATACCAGGCTCTTGGTGATTGCTTCAATCCATAGATTGCCTTCTTCAATCTAAGTACATTTCCTGGCTTGACCATGTCTTCCATTCCTGGTGGTGGTCTCATGTAGACTTCATCTTCTAATTCTCCTTGAAGAAATGCATTCTTGACATCCATTTGCCAGAGATCCCATTCCAAGTTAACAGCCAAGGAGAGAACAACTCTTATTGTGTGAAGCTTAGCCACTGGTGCAAATGTATCCAAATAGTCTTCTCCATAGACTTGAGTGTACCCTCTTGCAACCAGCCTTGTCTTCTTCCTTTCTGGTTGTCCATTTGCTTTGTACTTGATAGTGAAGAGTAGGCGACTTGTTACTGCCTTCTTGCCTTTTGGAAGTTGAGTTTCAAACCATGTATCATTCTTGATCATAGCTCCTATCTCATCTCCCACTGATTCTCTCCACTCATCCAGTGCCATTGCTTCCTCATAGGTCTTTGGTATGTAAGCTTCATCTAGGTGGGTGATAAACGCCACATGTTCTTCTGGAAAGTATGCCAAGGAGCAGACTGCTTGAGTAGGATGAGCCACTGCATTGGAGTTGAAGTACACTCTAGTGCTGGTCCAGTTTGATGGATCCTTCCTCACCCTAGTACTTCTTCTCAATGGTTGGATTTGCTCCTCAATCACTGCTTCATCCTGTTCCTGCTCACCCTCATACTGATCAGATTCAGCTCCATCTTGATCATGAACTGACTCATCTACTGACTCATCTGCTGGTATTGATTCATGCTCATTGCCCCCTTCAGGATCAGGATGGACTGGTTCAATAATAGGTGTTGCTTCTTCATTGTTGACAGCAACTGGTGGTGATGGAGTGGTTCTAGGCGCCTCACTGCTCCTAGGCTGGGAGATGCCTAGACTCTCCATGATGATTCTCAGGTTGTTTGCTCTATCAGATGGTCCTTGTGAGAGATCTCTAAGGCTTTCCCAGCTCTTCTCATCATAGTAACCCTTTGATTCTACAAACTGCACATCCCTTGAGACCATTACCCTTCTTGAATCTGGTGCATAGCACTTGTATCCTTTCTGGGTGTGAGAGTATCCTATAAACATAGCTTTGACACTCTTGGGATCAAGCTTGTTTCTCTTCTCACCTGGTACCAAGACATAACACACACAACCAAACACACGTAAGTGATCAATAGGAGGTTTAGTCTTGTTTAATACCTGAAATGGTGAGATATCTTGAAGGACTTTGGTGGGGACTCTGTTGATAAGATAGCATGCGGTCACCACAGCATCTCCCCAAAATCTTTTAGGTACATTGGAGTGAAACATCATGCTCCTTGCAACCTCCATGAGATGACGATTTTTCCTCTCAGCCACTCCATTTTGTTGTGGTGTGTATGGACAGCTTGTCTGATGTATAATTCCATGTTTTGCTAAGTGTTGTTTGAAAGCATGGCCAGTGTATTCACCTCCATTATCTGACCTAAAAATTTTGATCTTGGAATTGAAATGGTTAGTGACATAGTTTTGGAAGTTAATAAAAGCTTCTAAAACTCTATCTTTACTTGGAATTAGAGTTAGCCAAGTATATTTTGATTTTTCATCTATGAAAGTCACAAAATATTTATGGTTTTCTCTAGAAACACAAGGTGCAGTCCAAACATCAGAGTGAACAAGATCAAAGCAATTCTCATAGATAGTCATTGATGAAGGGAAAACAGATTTATGATGTTTGCCAAGAATACAAGCCTCACAAGTTTCATTTTGCAAAGACAGATTAGGTAACATCAATTTCAAAGCATGAGAATGAGGATGGCCTAATCTAGCATGCCATAACACATCATTAGCTAAAACAGAAGCAGAATTAAAAGCATAAGAGGAATCTGATCTAGGCTTGGTATCTTCAAGAAAGTATAGCTCTCCCTTGCTCACACCTTTGCCCAGCATCTTACTGGTCTTAATATCCTGAAAGCACACATCATTAGGACTAAAAATAACATTGCAATGTAAATCATTAGTGGCTCTTTTCACAGATAAAAGATTAGAAGCAAAGGTTGGCATATAAAAAGCTTGAGATTCTTTATTAAACAGATTCAGATTTCCTACTCCTTCTATGGGAATTCTATCACCATTTGCTATCACAACACTTCCTAGAGCTGGTTTAATATCACTAATCAGTTTAGCATCCCTAATCATATGATGAGAAGCTCCTGAATCAATGATTAAAGGTCTAGCAGTGTGAGATGCAGTGTGAATAGAATTTAAAGCATTAATACTTTGGTTACCAGAGTTTGCATTGAGGGCTTTGATCAAGGCCTCAATGTCTGACTTCCTGATGAATGCATCCTCAGGGGATGGCTGAGACCTGGCGTGAGAGGTGGAACCACCAGTGTGAATTGTAGAGACCAAGGCTCTCCCATCATCTCCCATGCGCATGGAACTAGATGCTGGATGCTCTTGAGCTCTTGCTTCATGTGCTCTGGTCTGGTTGTACTTGTTTGCTGAAGCTGGCCTGAGATGAGGATGGAGGATCCAGCAGTTGGTCTTGGAGTGTCCTTTATACTTGCAATGCTCACAAGTTACTGACTTGTCTCCTCCTCCTCTTGGCTTGAAGTGAGCTTTGTTGGCTGAAGCACTTTCCACCTTCTCAGACTTATGTGCCATAGATAAGTCTCCTTTCCCACCACCAAATAGTCCATCTGAGCCTATCTCCTTTTGTAGTTGAGCACACACTTCATCATAGCTTGGAAGCTCCTTGTCTCTTAGTATATGCCTAACCACATCAGTGAAGCTTGGACTGAGTGTGAGAAGTAGTCCAAAGACTTTGTCTTGCTCACGCCTGATCTCAAGAGCTTCAGGGTCATTGGTGCTTGGTCTTAGCATCTCCAACTCAGACCATAGCTGGCTGTACTTCCCAAGATGTTTGGTGAAGTCTCCTTCTTCTTGCTGCAAGTTGTTAATGGCTCTCTTCACTTCATAAATTCTTGTGAGGTTTGAAGTGTTGCCATAAACCTTTTGCAAAGTGTCCCACAACTGTTTTGGTGTTGTGCAGTGACAGTAGGTGTCCATGAGTGGACCATCAAGAGAGCTATGCAAGATAGACAGCACCATGAGATCTTCCTGAGCCCATTTGCCTTCATCTATCACTACAATCTCCTTGCCATCTTCTCCTTGGGTGATTTGCTTTGGAGCTGAGCTTGAAGTCACATGCTGCCAAAGTCCTCTTCCTCCAAGGGCTGTCATGGTCATCCTAGACCATGTAATGTAGTTTCCTGGTCCCTTGAGTGTAACTGGGATGCGCACAGTGTTGTAAGTCTCCATTCTTCTAGTTAGGCGCCAAGATGATTTTTGAATTTTCAAGGCTGGTTTTGAGGTGAATCAACTCTGGAACTGAGAGAGCTCAAGTTTAGAGACAAGATAAACACTCAAAAGAAAGAAATAGAGACAGAACAGAGTGAGCACAGCCAAGAATTTTAAAGAAAATCTCAAGAACACTCAAGAACACTCAAGAACTCAGATTTATTATCCACTGGATAAAAGAAATCTGAAGAGAAATTTGTTAAGTAAAACAGAAAGAAATATATAAAAAGAAATCAGAGTGTGTTGCGGAATTGATTTGGGTACTCAGGAGCTAAGAAGCTCTGATACCATGTAAGAAATAACAAGAACAAATGATGAACAAGTGAAGAACAAGTGAGAGAGAGAGATGAATCGTGAGAGAGAGTTCGGACATATGGCAATATCTTCATGATTCTTATTGATGCAACCAAGCCTAGACTTGCTGAAGGATTGGCGACAGATGAGCTGAACCAGCTCACTGATACTGATGAGGAGACAAGTGAGCTAAACCAGCTGAGTGAGACTGAAGAGAAGCAGGATGAGCTAAACACTGATGGGGAGCTGAACACTGATGGCAAGATGGACCGAGACCCATTCTCCTTTCCTAGTGGGCCAATCACTCGATCACAAACCAGGAAATTGAAGGAAGCAATTGTTGGTTTGGTTTGCTTCAAACCAAACTCGGATTCAATCAAGGATCAAGACCAAACCGAAGTCAAGATATTCAACTATTCAGTCTTTGGTCTTGCCTAAGTTTTCTACAAGTTTTAAGTATGAGTTTATGTTTTCAATAAGTCAAAAACGTGTTCTTTGTTCTACATAAACCCAATGTCGATTTCTAATAAGATTGATTCACTCTTTTTATCAAAAATCTCTAAAACTGTGAATCCTTTGTTCATCTTTGAACATTGTCTGCTTAGGAGTAAAATCCTTTGCTCTTTGCTTGTTGATCACGTCTGAGCGGTGCCCTGCTCGATCACAAGCACTTCGAACAAGTGTTTGATCTCCCATCGATCACACACTGATGTATCATCACCCATTGCTACCTTCTTCCATAAACCATCTCCCATCTATCCTTCATAACCAAAGAAACCATTGATCTATCAATCCCAAACGAAACCATAAACCAAATCACCCTCAAAGATCATCAAAAGGGATTCAAACCAGTAAGGGTTTCATTAAGTGGTATCAGAGCAGATTTGAGGGCTACTGATTGGGGTTTGTTCTCGATTTCTTTCTTCTCTTTTGGGAACCTTATTTGATTCATCAAAACTCTCTATACTCTTCTCTGTCTATCTAAAAGTGCGAGGGGGCCGACCAGATAAAAATATAATAAGATCAAAGTATCTAAGGCTGAAGAGAAATCCAGCCAGACTGAAGAGAAATCCAGTCTCTGGTGGTAAAGCTCCTTGCCATCTAATTCTCTTAATACTGTCTATCTTTCTTCTTTTGGGGTAGGGGATTTGTTCTGAAAGTTTGAACCTTGATCACTGCTGAGCTATTGGATTCCTAGAGTTTGTTCACTACCAACACTTGAGAGAAACACTTGAGAGAAAACACCAGTGAGGCTTCGGCTATCTATACTTGTCTACTTACTTTTCTTGTTGAGTTTCTTAACAGGAAGCCATGTCTGAAAGTGACCAGGAACGAGAGGGGAGACCAGCAGCTAGACTAGATAAAACTCAAATGGAAGCTTTAATAGCTACTCTTATGAACGAGATGGATAAAAAACTTGAATTTGTTGGGATTACCCGTTCTACTAATGATGTTTTGGGTAATACTTCACAGGTTAGGAGAGCAGCTAGAGAGAAGAGGAGAGGAAAGCGACCTGCAGTAGCTAATGATCTAGACTCCTCCTCTGGTCGTAGCACGGATGAAGATCGATCAGAAAGGTCCATCAGGATAGGACGAGCAGCTTCTCAAACCAGGTCAGACCGTGCAATGTCTCAAAATAGACATACCACCCGTCGAGCACCAAGAGACAGACCTGATGATCGTCTTGGAAACCTTAAGCTTCGGATACCTGTCTTTGGAGGCACTAGCAACCCTGATGACTATCTTGATTGGGAGAAGAAGATTGAATTGGTGTTTGACTGCCAAGACTATTCGGAAAAGAAGAAGGTGAGGCTTGCTGTAACTGAGTTCAATGGTTATGCCTTGCATTGGTGGGATCAGATTGTTACTACAAGAAGGAGGACTGGAGAAGCACAAGTTGCATCCTGGTATGAACTCAAGACTCTTATGAAGAAACGTTTTGTGCCAAGTTATTATGGGAAAGAGGTGCATCAAAAACTCAGGAGACTTACCCAAGGCACGAGGGGAGTAGAAGAATACTATCAGGAGATGGAAACTCTTATGCTTAAGGGTGGAGTAGCTGAATCAGCTGAAGCTACCATGGCACGTTTCCAGGCTGGGCTGAGTAGAGACATTCAGGATCGCATAGAGATGTATGAGTATGAGGATATCTTTGAGTTGTTACACAAGTCCATCCTTATAGAGCAACAGCTAAAGAGGAAGAATCCAACCAAGGGCTCCTATGGCAACAACTACAAGCCGTCCACTACCAAGGAAGAGAAACCATGGATGAAGAAGGAAGATCTCAAGGGAAGTCAGCAGGATGATAAGGGAAAATCAACCACCACGAGATCCCGAGATGTGAAGTGTTTCAAGTGCCATGGCATTGGGCATTATGCCAATGAGTGTACTAACAAGAAAGTAATGATCCTCTTAGACAATGGTGAAGTCGTTTCAGAAGAAGAACCAGCTGTTGCATCAGAGAAAGAACAGATTGATTATCCAGTTAACGGACAGCTCCTGGTTGCAAGAAGATCTCTTCAAGTCCAGATCAAACCAGAGGAGACTGATCAAAGAGAAAATCTCTTCCACACTCGCTGCACAGTCTATGACAAGGTCTGTAGTTTGGTGATTGATGGTGGGAGTTGTACCAACGTTGCAAGTGAGGCGCTTGTGGAAAAGCTTGGGTTGAAGACTGGAAAGCATCCTAGGCCTTATCTACTTCAGTGGTTGAATGATCAAGGGGAACTGAAGGTGACTGATCAAGTAATGGTCCCTATTACTATTGGGAGGTACCAAGATGAGATTGTTTGTGATGTCCTACCTATGGACACAAGTCACATCCTGCTAGGGAGGCCATGGCAATATGACAAAAAGGTGATTCATGATGGCTTTACTAATCGCCACTCATTCACTCACAGAGACAAGAAGATTGTTCTTGCTCCTCTCTCACCACAGGAAGTACACCATGATCAAGTCCAACTCAAACTTAGGAGGAAAGAAGACAAGGACAAGGTACCAGCATCTGAGAAACAAACAAAAGGTATTCTTCTAAGTGCTAAATCTAGTGATCTCCGGAAAGCAGCACACTTGAACCAACCTATGATCTTGTTTGTTTTTAAGGGAGCTTTACTAACTTCTTCTGACCTTGCACCGGAGCTACCGAGTGGTTTTGAGTTTATATTACAGGATTATGGAGATGTGTTTCCAGAAGAGAGTCCAAGTGGTTTGCCTCCACTCCGAGGGATTGAACACCAGATAGACTTAGTTCCAGGAGCCTCCTTGCCCAACAGACCTGCTTACCGAACTAACCCTGATGAAACTAAATAGTTGCAAAGACAAGTTGATGAGCTGATGGAGAAGGGTCACATCCGAGAGAGTATGAGCCCATGTGCAGTACCTGTGTTGTTGGTGCCAAAGAAAGATGGAAGCTGGCGCATGTGTGTGGACTGCAGAGCCATCAACAACATCACGGTAAAGTATAGACATCCTATGAGATTTTATAAAGATTAAAAGAGGTTTGTGATGAGAATTAAGAACAAGAGTGCGTAATTAGTATCAAACCGAGAGAGAGAGATAAGAGAGAGAGGAGTATTGCGAGAGTTAAGAGAGAAAGAGATAAGAGGAATTCATATTTCCTTACTTGATTCAGAACATGTTACAAGACATTTAAAGACAAACAAGAGAACAAATCGACAAAGAGAGATACAATAAACTAATGAGAGATAGTACAAGAGGAATAAACAAATGGGAGAGAGGCTGGTCGATCTTGGCTCGGCCAGACGAGTGATAGTGACCTTTCACAACGGTTCACTGCTCTGATCTTCCTTAGACAAACCCGTGACTTCTTCCTTAACAGCTCTATTCTTCTTGTATCGACATCCTCTCTTGTTTCTAGTTAATGTATCCTTTCTTGATGATTTAAATAAGGCTCTTCCTTGCCTTGCAAGACACACAAGGTTTAACTTCTCATCTTGTACGGATAGTACACCATCAACTCTTCATGCGCATGCATTGCCTCTTATTCTTCATCAATGTCTTTGCTAGCTTCATGTTTCCACTCCTCATTATTGCTTCATGTCAACACTCCCCCTCAAGCTTGACCATAGGGATTGATCAAGCTTGGAAACCATGAAGCATTCCCTCATTAAAACCTTTACTTGGAAAAACCACTTGGGATAAAAACCAAGCAAAGGAAAAAGAGTAGAATCCTTCATGGCTAAGAGGATCAGTGACAAGTGAGGTCTATGAGTCCAAGCTTAGGATGAATGAACTCACAAACCTTGCTGCTGGCTGCCTTGGTGAAGATGTCAGCTAGTTGATCCTCACTCCTAGTATAGCATGGTAGTATCACTAGCTGCTCCACTGCTTGTCTTACTTTGTGGCAGTCCACTTCTATATGCTTAGTTCTCTCATGGAAGACTGAGTTGCTTGCGATGTGTATTGCTGCTTGGTTGTCACAATGCATGGTCATTGGTGTAGTGATCTCAATGCCCAAATCCTTGAGTAGACTTTTGATCCATATCAGCTCACTGGTAAGTTTCCTCATTGCTCTATATTCTGCTTCAGCACTTGAACAAGATACCACCTTTTGCTTCTTGCTCTTCCATGTGACCAGATTCCCTCCAATGAATGTGCAATACCCTGTGGTTGATCTTCTATCTACTCTGTCTCCAGCCCAATCAGCATCACAATATCCCACAACTTCAGTGCTCTTGTTGCACGCCATCCAAACTCCTTGACCTGGCGCCTCTCTTAAGTATCTCAAGATCCTCTCTACCATGTTCCAATGATGCACCTTAGGAGCTCCCATGTGTTGACTCACTTGGTTCACAGCAAAGCACACATCTGGTCTGGTAATGGTCAAATAGATGAGCTTGCCCACCATTCTTCTATACTTCTTGACATCTTGAAATGGAGTAGCTTCATACTCCCCCTCTCGCAGCACCTTGTAGCCTTCTTCCAATGGTGTTTTGGCCTGTCTACTTCCAATGGTTCCTGCCTCATTCAAGATATCAAGTGTGTACTTCCTTTGAGATATGAATAGCCCCTCTTTAGAGCGGCAAATTCAATCCCTAGGAAGTACTTTAACTCTCCCAAATCCTTAATATCAAAAGTAGATTTGAGAAAAGATTTAGTTGAGATGATACCTTCCTTGTTGCTACCAGTGATGATTATGTCATCAACATACACCAGTATGACTATGATACCTTCCTTGCTGGTGAGAGTGAAGAGAGAATGATCTGCTTGTGATAAGATCCTAGGTGTGAGGATCACATCCCTGACTACTCTCCAGCGGATTGTGATGATGAAACAAGATGTGGATTGAGTGATACTTCAAAGAGTTGCGGAATGACTCTTGGACTATCAAAGGTTTGCTTGCAAGGTAAGGATCAAGGATCCGAGTAGCACTTAGACAAGCTTTGATCAAACAAGATTCAGAGAGAATTTTTAATAGAAAGTGTTTGATGATTTTATTCATGATTTTCGTCCATAATATATAGGCAAGAAGTCTGTTCATGCACAGCTTCTTGGAAACATACAAAGTACTTAAAACAAAGGCTCCCTTGAAAACATAAATAAAGACCAAGTTTTAAATCCGAAAATAGACTAGAAAATAAGATAAATGGCATGGTTTCATCAAGAGGCTATCGTATAAGTGTTGTGTCCAAGCCTCATTAAAAACCTTGTTTGGAAAACCCAATGGGACAAAACCAAACCAAGGAAAAGAGTGCAAGTCACAACACCTCTCTTGATGAATGTCTTAGATGGCTTGAATCACAACCAGAGTAGTTGGATAAGCACACTCTAGACTGCCCTGGATAGTGTATAAGAGTTTATGGAAAGCTTGATTGAATCTGGCTTGCTTGGATCTAGTCATTGGACCAACTGGTACTTCTAAGTCCTTGCCATTTGTTTCCTCAGGTTCAAGCTGCTCCATGGTTCTTTCTTCAACTTCCTTAAGCTCTGGTTCAAGCTGTTCCATATCTTTAGTTCCATTGCTTGTCAAGATCACATCATCCTCTCCCACTTGAGAAGGATTTGACCTCAAATCCGTTTCATCTGCATGATAAGGAACTAGGTCAGTAACATTGAAGCTTGAGCTCACGTTATACTTACCTTGGAGATCGAGTTGATAGGCATTGTTGTTGATCTTCCTGATGACTTTGAAAGGACCATCTAATCTAGGCATGAGTTTGGATTTTCTTTCGTTAGGAAATCTGTCCTTCCTCAGATGTATCCAAACTAAGTCTCCTTCTTCAAAGATCATCTCTTTTCTTCCTTTGTTAGCTTGCTTAGCGTACAGCTTGGTCTTGTTTTCTATATTGATCCGGGCCTTCTCATGTATCTGCTTAACAAGTTCAGCTTTCTTTTGTCCATCCAAACTAACTCTTTCACTCAAAGGTAAAGGCATTAGATCCAAAGGTGATAAAGGATTGAAACCATAGACAATTTCAAATGGAGAGAACTTA
This sequence comes from Raphanus sativus, assembly GCF_000801105.2. Taxonomy (NCBI): domain Eukaryota; kingdom Viridiplantae; phylum Streptophyta; class Magnoliopsida; order Brassicales; family Brassicaceae; genus Raphanus; species Raphanus sativus. Next base: position 11,055 of record NW_026616296.1, on the reverse strand, counting down.
GATGCAGAATGCCTAGCATGATTATAAGCAAATTCTACATGAGGCAAACATTCTTCCCAAGTCCTAAGGTTTTTTTTAATCAATGCACGCAACAAGGTAGACAAAGTTCTGTTGACAACTTCAGTTTGTCCATCAGACTGTGGATGACAAGTAATAGAGAAACACAGCTTAGTTCCTAACTTAGACCACAAGGTTTTCCAAAAGAAGCTAAGAAACTTGGTGTCTCTGTCAGAAACAATTGTCCTAGGCATTCCATGAAGTCTAACAATTTCTTTAAAGAACATATTAGCAACATTCACAGCATCATCAGTTTTATGACATGGAATAAAATGAGCCATTTTAGAAAACCTATCAACGACTACAAACACAGAATCCTTTCCAGTCTTAGTCCTAGGTAATCCAACAACAAAATCCATTGAAATGTCATGCCATGGATGCAAAGGAATGGGTAAAGGAGTATACAGACCGTGGTTTTGGACTTTGGACTTAGCCTGTTTGCAAGGGACACACCTTTCACAAGCTTTTTCTACATCTCTCCTCATGTGTGGCCAATAGAAGTGATCCTGCATTACGTTCAGTGTCTTAGCCACGCCAAAATGTCCTCCAAGTCCACCTGCGTGAGCTTCCTTGACAAACAAATCTCTCAAAGAAGAGTTAGGCACACATAGTCTATTTTCAAAGAAGAGAAAACCATCATTCTTGAAGTATTTACCACGACCAAACTTCTCACAAGAAGCATATATATCTTTAAAATCAGAATCAGTGGCATATAAAGTTTTGATGTGCTCAAATCCAAGTAATTTCGTTTCAAGAGTGTTCAAGAGGACATACCTTCGAGATAGTGCATCAGCAACTATGTTTTCCTTACCTTTCTTGTATTTGATCACATAGGGAAAGGTTTCAATGAATTCAATCCATCTAGCATGTCTCTTGTTCAGTTTCTGTTGTCCCTTGAGATGCTTTAGAGACTCATGATCAGTGTGGATGACGAACTCCTTAGGCCAGAGATAGTGTTGCCATGTTTGCAAAGCCCTCACAAGCGCATAGAGCTCTTTGTGATACGTTGGATAGTTCAGAGTAGCCCCTCCAAGCTTTTCACTAAAGAAAGCTATAGGTTTCTTTTCCTGCACAAGCACAGCACCTACACCAATACCAGAAGCATCACATTCTATTTCAAATGTTTTAGAAAAGTCAGGGAGAGAAAGAACTGGTGAATTGGTGAGTTTCTCTTTCAAGGCTTGGAATGCTTCTTCTTGGAATTGTTCCCACTTGAACCCAACGTTTTTCTTGATTACTTCAGTCAGTGGTGCAGCCACAGTACTAAAATCCTTGACAAATTTTCTGTAGAATCCGGCTAGACCATGGAAGCTTCTCACTTCACCAACTGTCTTTGGGCTTGGCCATTCCTTGATAGCTTTGATCTTTTCTTCATCAACCTTGATTCCATCTGCACTCACAACAAAACCTAAAAAGACAAGGTTATCTGCTCCAAAAGTACATTTCTTTAAATTAGCAAACAAGGATTCCTTCCTAAGTACTTCTAGAACCTTTCTAAGATGCTCAACATGCTCATCCAAGTTCTTGCTGTAGATCAAAATGTCATCAAAGTAAACCACAACAAAATGACCTATAAATGATCTAAGAACATGGTTCATTAATCTCATGAAAGTACTAGGCGCATTAGTCAGCCCAAATGGCATCACTAACCATTCATATAGCCCCTGCTTCGTTTTAAAAGCAGTTTTCCACTCATCACCCTCTTTCATTCTAATTTGGTGATACCCACTTTTCAAATCAACCTTAGAAAAGATGCTAGAACCATGCAACTCATCAAGCATATCATCTAATCTAGGAATGGGATATCGATACTTTACAGTGATATTGTTGATGGCTCTGCAATCGACACACATTCTCCAGCTACCATCTTTCTTTGGTACAAGTAAGACTGGAACTGCACATGGGCTCATGCTCTCACGAATATGACCTTTCTCCATAAGCTCAGTGACTTGTTGCTGTAGCTCTTTGGTCTCCAGAGGATTGGTTCTATAGGCTGGCTTGTTCGGTAGAGAAGCCCCTGGAATAAAATCGATTTGATGCTCTATTCCTCTGATAGGTGGCAGTCCTTGTGGAGCTTCTTCTGGAAAAACATCTTTGAATTCCTGCAAAAGAAATTGTATCTTGCTAGGAAGATCCTGCACTGGCTTTGTTATGTTTAAACATTCTTTAAAAACAATCAGCAAGTGAGGTAAAGAACTTCCCTTTGGTTGAAGCAATATATTAGCCTGCTGCTTTTTCTTAGATTCTGAGGTCGCTTTGTTCTTCTTCAAGGCTATCTGATCTAGATGAACTTCTTGCGGTGTCAAAGGAACCAAAACAGTCTTCTTTCCTTTGTACTCAAACGAGTATCTGTTTGTGAACCCATCATGAAGTGTTCTTCTGTCGGATTGCCAAGGTCTACCAAGCAATATGTGTCCAGCATCCATTGGTAAGACATCACACAATATCTCTTCCTCATACTTCCCAATAGACAATGGTACCTTAACTTGATGCTTTACCTCTAGCTCTCCTTCGTCATTAAGCCATTGTAACTTGTAAGTTGTTGGTCTTTTTATGACTTTCAGACCAAGTTTCTCCACCATGGTTTCACTTGCAACATTGGTACAACTTCCTCCATCTATAACCAAGCTGCAAACCTTTCCGTGAACCATACAGCGAGTGTGAAACAGATTCTCTCTCTGCTCATCTCCATCGGTCTTGGCTTGAAGATTCAGTGTTCTTCTAGTAACAAGTAACTCTCCACGAGTTGGCATTTCCACCCTTTCTTCTTCAGACTCAGATACCTCTTCCTCGGATTCAATGTCACCATTTTCTCTGATGATTATTACCCTTTTGTTGGAGCAGCTACTGGCATAGTGTCCATATCCTTTACACTTGTAGCACTGTATGTCTCTGGATTTGGATGCAGTGGCTACTTCCTTTCCTTTAACACTTTGTTCCTCCACTTTAGGCTTGGAGAATGGTCTGGATTCTCTGGTCTTTTCGTCCTTCTGGTAGTGTGGTTTGCTGGCTCCATAGCTAGACATGTAACTTCTTCTTTTCAACTGCTGTTCAAACATAATCGCCTTGTGCAGAAGCTCTTCCATCTCGATGTAGTGATGAACTTCAAGTCTGTCCATGATGTCTCTGTTTAGACCACCCATGAATCTGGCAATTGTTGCTTCTCTGTCTTCTTGTATATCAGCTCTCAGCATAAGGGTTTCCATTTCCTTATAATATTCCTCAACTGATCTACTTCCTTGAGACAGTGTTCGGAGCTTGAAGTGCAACTCTCTGTGGTAGTGGCTCGGTACAAATCTCTTCCTCATGATTACCTTCATCTGGTTCCAGGTTTCAACAGGAAAATCTCCAGCTCTTCTTCTTGCTGTAACCAAGTTATCCCACCAACTTAAAGCATACTCCTTGAACTCAGTAGGGGCAAGTTTCATTTTATACTCTGCAGTGTAGTCCCTGCAATTGAACACGAGTTCAATCTTCTTTTCCCACTCTAAGTATTCTTCTGGATCAGCAGTGCCTTTAAACTCGGGAATTTTCAGTTTCAAACCACCAAGAGGATCGCTGGTTTTTGGCCTTTCTTCCTGGTCACGCCTCCTTCTTCTGGTACCAATGGATCGGTTTGAATGGCTATAGTAATTTTCTGTAGCAGATCGATCTGAAGTCCTTCTAGGTCTCTCACGATCTGAGTGCACAACCTCAGCCCTGAAGTGCTCTAGTCTCTGATCCATCAAAGTAGTCATGCGTGCAGTCAAAGCATCAAGTAACAGTGGATTCATTCCATTATTCCTAGTGTCCTCGTCTCCCATGGTTCCTGTTGAATTTTAAAGCACAAAACCAGTAAAAGAGTGAGAGAATGTAAAGATTAAGGAGAGATTAAGAGGAGATTATGATAACCATTGTGAGAATTCAAGAGAAAGAGAGAGAGGAGTTCGCGAGAGAGAAGTAAAGAAAGAGGAAACTCTTGTTTCTTGATTGATTTAGTTCATCACACACATACATAAATAGCTAAATCGACATACAAGAAGAATTAATAAACAAAGGAGCTCAGACTGCGCAGACTGAGCTTGGATAGTGACAGCTCAGGAACGGCTATGAGGCAAAGTGAACATGTGATCTTTATATTAAACAACTCCTTGCCGACATCCCTCCTTTGTCTTGACCTTCCAACGGTATTCTTCTTCTCCTAAACCTTCCTTGGCAAGTCACTCTTTGCTTCCTTGTGGCGGTTAGGATTATTTGAATCAGAGAGAGGCAATGCACATACTTGTAGAACAAGGCATCGCCATCCAAGCTCATCTTTGATATATCTGATCTTGTTTATCTCCTTATGTCTTCATGTCAACACTCCCCCTCAAGCTTGACCATATGGAACAAGTCAAGCTTGGAAGCCATGAAGCAATCCCTCATTAAAACCTTAGCTTGGCAAAACCCAATGGGACAAAAACCAAGCCAAGGGAAAAGAGTAGATCACTTCATGGAGGAGAGATCAGTGACATGAGAGGTCTATGAGTCCTAACCGTGGATGGATGAACTCACAGACTTTAGTGCTTGCTGCCTTTGTGAAGATGTCAGCAAGCTGCTCCTCACTTCGTGTGTAGCATGGCAATATCACCTTCTGCTCCACTGCTTGTCTAACCTTGTGGCAGTCTACTTCAATGTGTTTGGTTCTTTCATGGAAGACTGAGTTGCTGGCAATGTGTATAGCCGCCTGGTTATCACAATGCATAGTGATTGGTGAGGTAGTCTCTACTCCCAAGTCCTTAAGCAGTCCCTTGATCCAAATCAGCTCACTTGTGAGCTTTCTCATGGCTCTATACTCTGCCTCAGCACTTGAACATGAAACCACCTTTTGCTTCTTGCTCTTCCAAGTCACCAAGTTGCCTCCAATAAATGTGCAATAACCAGTAGTTGATCTCCTATCAATTCTGTCTCCAGCCCAATCAGCATCACAATACCCAACTATCTCAGTGCTCTTGTTGCACCCCATCCATATTCCTTGTCCTGGCGCCTCTCTTAGATACCTTAGTATCCTCTCCACCATGTTCCAATGATGCATCTTGGGAGCTTGCATATGCTGGCTCACCTGGTTGACTGCAAAGCACACATCAGGTCTTGTGATAGTGAGATATATCAGCTTCCCTACCATTCTTCTATAGTGCTTCACATCTCCATAAGCCTTGTCTTCAATCTCCCCCTCACGCATCACTTTGTATCCATCTTCTAGTGGTGTTTTAGCAGCTCTTCCGCCAAGATCACCAACTTCTTTTAACAAATCCAGAGTGTATTTCCTTTGTGACAGGAACAACCCTTCCTTTGATCTGCATATCTCAATCCCAAGGAAATACTTGAGCTCTCCCAAGTCCTTGATGTCAAATGTTGCTTTGAGAAACACCTTGGTTGAGTCGATCCCTTCTTTGTCACTGCCTGTGATGATTATATCATCCACATAGATGAGTATAACAATGATCCCTTGCTTGCTGGTCAGAGTGAACAAGGTGTGGTCGGCTTCAGATTTCCTAAAACCCCTTCCATTCAGTGTTGAACTCAGCTTGTGATACCAGGCTCTTGGAGATTGCTTTAGCCCATATATTGCTTTCCTCAATCTCAAGACATTTCCAGGCTTGACCATGCTTTCCATTCCAGGTGGTGGGCGCATGTATACTTCATCTTCTAGCTCTCCTTGTAAGAATGCATTCTTGACATCCATTTGCCAAAGATCCCACTCCAAATTCACAGCAAGTGAGAGCACAACTCTTATGGTGTGTAACTTTTGATTAGTGGTTCCCAATCAAGCTTTTATATATTGGTTCATCCTGGTTTGATAAGAATCATGAAGATATTGCCATATGTCCGAACAGGCTAATCTGGAATCATCTGGATAGAAAGTGGGATATCTTCTTACTCACAACTCCTATGAGATTTATTCAACTTCCTGGTTATTATCCACTGATTAGTGGTTCCAAATAAAGCTTCTTAGATCGTGGCTCATCCTGGTTTGATAAGAATCATGAAGATAATGGCATATGTCCGAACATGCTAATCTGTAATCATCTGGATAGAAGGTGGGATATCTTGTTGCTCACAACACTTATGAGATTTATTCAACTTCCTGGTTATTGATAAGATCCTAGGTGTGAGGATCACGTCCCTGACTACTCTCCAACGGATTGTGATGATGAAACAAGATGTGGATTGAGTGATACTTCAAAGAGTTGCGGAATGACTCTTGGACTATCAAAGGTTTGCTTGCAAGGTAAGGATCAAGGATCCGAGTAGCACTTAGACAAGCTTTGATCAAACAAGATTCAGAGAGAATTTTTAATAGAAAGTGTTTGATGATTTTATTCATGATTTTCGTCCATAATATATAGGCAAGAAGTCTGTACATGCACAGCTTCTTGGAAACATACAAAGTACTTAAAACAAAGGCTCCCTTGAAAACATAAATAAAGATCAAGTTTTAAATCCGAAAATAGACTAGAAAATAAGATAAATGGCATGGTTTCATCAAGAGGCTATCGTATAAGTGTTGTGTCCAAGCCTCATTAAAAACCTTGTTTGGAAAACCCAATGGGACAAAACCAAACCAAGGAAAAGAGTGCAAGTCACAACACCTCTCTTGATGAATGTCTTAGATGGCTTGAATCACAACCAGAGTAGTTGGATAAGCACACTCTAGACTGCCCTGGATAGTGTATAAGAGTTTATGGAAAGCTTGATTGAATCTGGCTTGCTTGGATCTAGTCATTGGACCAACTGGTACTTCTAAGTCCTTGCCATTTGTTTCCTCAGGTTCAAGCTGCTCCATGGTTCTTTCTTCAACTTCCTTAAGCTCTGGTTCAAGCTGTTCCATATCTTTAGTTCCATTGCTTGTCAAGATCACATCATCCTCTCCCACTTGAGAAGGATTTGACCTCAAATCCGTTTCATCTGCATGATAAGGAACTAGGTCAGTAACATTGAAGCTTGAGCTCACGTTATACTTACCTTGGAGATCGAGTTGATAGGCATTGTTGTTGATCTTCCTGATGACTTTGAAAGGACCATCTAATCTAGGCATGAGTTTGGATTTTCTTTCGTTAGGAAATCTGTCCTTCCTCAGATGTATCCAAACTAAGTCTCCTTCTTCAAAGATCATCTCTTTTCTTCCTTTGTTAGCTTGCTTAGCGTACAGCTTGGTCTTGTTTTCTATATTGATCCGGGCCTTCTCATGTATCTACTTAACAAGTTCAGCTTTCTTTTGTCCATCCAAACTAACTCTTTCACTCAAAGGTAAAGGCATTAGATCCAAAGGTGATAAAGGATTGAAACAATAGACAATTTCAAATGGAGAGAACTTAGATGCAGAATGCCTAGCATGATTATAAGCAAATTCTACATGAGGCAAACATTCTTCCCAAGTCCTAAGGTTTTTTTTAATCAATGCACGCAACAAGGTAGACAAAGTTCTATTGACAACTTCAGTTTGTCCATCAGACTGTGGATGACAATATTAGAGAAACACAGCTTAGTTCCTAACTTAGACCACAAGGTTTTCCAAAAGAAGCTAAGAAACTTGGTGTCTCTGTCAGAAACAATTGTCCTAGGCATTCCATGAAGTCTAACAATTTCTTTAAAGAACATATTAGCAACATTCACAGCATCATCAGTTTTATGACATGGAATAAAATGAGCCATTTTAGAAAACCTATCAACGACTACAAACACAGAATCCTTTCCAGTCTTAGTCCTAGGTAATCCAACAACAAAATCCATTGAAATGTCATGCCATGGATGCAAAGGAATGGGTAAAGGAGTATACAGACCGTGGTTTTGGACTTTGGACTTAGCCTGTTTGCAAGGGACACACCTTTCACAAGCTTTTTCTACATCTCTCCTCATGTGTGGCCAATAGAAGTGATCCTGCATTACGTTCAGTGTCTTAGCCACGCCAAAATGTCCTCCAAGTCCACCTGCGTGAGCTTCCTTGACAAACAAATCTCTCAAAGAAGAGTTAGGCACACATAGTCTATTTTCAAAGAAGAGAAAACCATCATTCTTGAAGTATTTACCACGACCAAACTTCTCACAAGAAGCATATATATCTTTAAAATCAGAATCAGTGGCATATAAAGTTTTGATGATGTGCTCAAATCCAAGTAATTTCGTTTCAAGAGTGTTCAAGAGACATACCTTCGAGATAGTGCATCAGCAACTATGTTTTCCTTACCTTTCTTGTATTTGATCACATAGGGAAAGGTTTCAATGAATTCAATCCATCTAGCATGTCTCTTGTTCAGTTTCTGTTGTCCCTTGAGATGCTTTAGAGACTCATGATCAGTGTGGATGACGAACTCCTTAGGCCAGAGATAGTGTTGCCATGTTTGCAAAGCCCTCACAAGCGCATAGAGCTCTTTGTCATACGTTGGATAGTTCAGAGTAGCCCTCCAAGCTTTTCACTAAAGAAAGCTATAGGTTCTTTTTCCTGCATAAGCACAGCACCTACACCAATACCAGAAGCATCACATTCTATTTCAAATGTTTTAGAAAAGTCAGGGAGAGAAAGAACTGGTGAATTGGTGAGTTTCTCTTTCAAGGCTTGGAATGCTTCTTCTTGGAATTGTTCCCACTTGAACCCAACGTTTTTCTTGATTACTTCAGTCAGTGGTGCAGCCACAGTACTAAAATCCTTGACAAATTTTCTGTAGAATCCGGCTAGACCATGGAAGCTTCTCACTTCACCAACTGTCTTTGGCTTGGCCATTCCTTGATAGCTTTGATCTTTTCTTCATCAACCTTGATTCCATCTGCACTCACAACAAACCTAAAAAGACAAGGTTATCTGCTCCAAAAGTACATTTCTTTAATTAGCAAACAAGGATTCCTTCTAAGCACTTCTAGAACCTTTCTAAGATGCTCAACATGCTCATCCAAGTTCTTGCTGTAGATCAAAATGTCATCAAAGTAAACCACAACAAAATGACCTATAAATGATCTAAGAACATGGTTCATTAATCTCATGAAAGTACTAGGCGCATTAGTCAGCCCAAATGGCATCACTAACCATTCATATAGCCCCTGCTTCGTTTTTAAAGCAGTTTTCCACTCATCACCCTCTTTCATTCTAATTTGGTGATACCCACTTTTCAAATCAACCTTAGAAAAAGATGCTAGAACCATGCAACTCATCAAGCATATCATCTAATCTAGGAATGGGATATCGATACTTTACAGTGATATTGTTGATGGCTTTGCAATCGACACACATTCTCCAGCTACCATCTTTCTTTGGTACAAGTAAGACTGGAACTGCACATGGGCTCATGCTCTCACGAATATGACCTTTCTCCATAAGCTCAGTGACTTGTTGCTGTAGCTCTTTGGTCTCCAGAGGATTGGTTCTATAGGCTGGCTTGTTTGGTAGAGAAGCCCCTGGAATAAAATCGATTTGATGCTCTATTCCTCTGATAGGTGGCAGTCCTTGTGGAGCTTCTTCTGGAAAAACATCTTTGAATTCCTGCAAAAGAAATTGATACTTGCTAGGAAGATCCTGCACTGGCTTTGTTATGTTAAACATTCTTTAAAAACAATCAGCAAGTGAGGTAAAGAACTTCCCTTTGTTGAAGCAATATATTAGCCTGCTGCTTTTTCTTAGATTCTGAGGTCGCTTTGTTCTCTTCAAGGCTATCTGATCTAGATGAACTTCTTGCGGTGTCAAAGGAACCAAAACAGTCTTCTTTCCTTTGTACTCAAATGAGTATCTGTTTGTGAACCCATCATGAAGTGTTCTTCTGTCGGATTGCCAAGGTCTTCCAAGCAGTATGTGTCCAGCATCCATTGGTAAGACATCACACAATATCTCTTCCTCATACTTCCCAATAGACAATGGTACCTTAACTTGATGCTTCACCTCTAGCTCTCCTTCATCATTAAGCCATTGTAACTTGTAAGTTGTTGGTCTTTTTATGACTTTCAGACAAGTTTCTCCACCATGGTTTCACTTGCAACATTGGTACAACTTCCTCCATCTATAACCAAACTGCAAACCTTTCCGTGAACCATACAGCGAGTGTGAAACAGATTCTCTCTCTGCTCATCTCCATCGGTCTTGGCTTGAAGATTCAGTGTTCTTCTAGTAACAAGTAACTCTCCACGAGTTGGCATTTCCACCCTTTCTTCTTCAGACTCAGATACCTCTTCCTCGGATTCAATGTCACCATTTTCTCTGATGAGTATTACCCTTTTGTTGGAGCAGCTACTGGCATAGTGTCCATATCCTTACACTTGTAGCACTGTATGTCTCTGGATTTGGATGCAGTGGCTACTTCCTTTCCTTTAACACTTTGTTCCTCCACTTTAGGCTTGGAGAATGGTCTGGATTCTCTGGTCTTTTCGTCCTTCTGGTAGTGTGGTTTGCTGGCTCCATAGCTAGACTTGTAACTTCTTCTTTTAACTGCTGTTCAAACATAATCGCCTTGTGCAGAAGCTCTTCCATCTCGATGTAGTGATAACTTCAAGTCTGTCCATGATGTCTCTGTTTTAGACCACCCATGAATCTGGCCATTGTTTGCTTCTCTGTCTTCTTGTATATCAGCTCTCAGCATAAGGGTTTCCATTTCCTTATATATTCCTCAAACTGATCTACTTCCTTGAGACAGTGTTCGGAGCTTGAAGTGCAACTCTCTGTGGTAGTGGCTCGGTACAAATCTCTTCTCATGATTACCTTCATCTGGTTCCAGGTTTCAACAGGAAAATCTCCAGCTCTTCTTCTTGCTGTAACCAAGTTATCCCACCAACTTAAAGCATACTCCTTGAACTCAGTAGGGGCAAGTTTCATTTTATACTCTGCAGTGTAGTCCCTGCAATTGAACACGAGTTCAATCTTCTTTTCCCACTCTAAGTATTCTTCTGGATCAGCAGTGCCTTTATAACTCAGGAATTTTCAGTTTCAAACCACCAAGAGGATCGCTGGTTTTTGGCCTTTCTTCCTGGTCACGCCTCCTTCTTCTAGTACCAATGGAT
>NW_026616295.1:0-27220 GCF_000801105.2 Raphanus sativus | reverse complement strand
TTAAACATCAAAGTAGATTGAATTAAGTAATGTCTAAAAGTCTTATAGTTTTGAATCACAAAGACTGAATGAAGAACAAATTTAGTTTTAATAATACATAAAACATATGAATCGTATTTCAATAATACATATTTATATGAATAATACATAAAACATATGAAGAACAAATTTAGTTTTAATAATACATAAAACATTTGATTATATATTAATAATATTTATACATAAAACATAAGAACCGTATAAATGCCCGCACATGAGATTGCTCGCTGGTCTTACTGATGATGCAGCAAAAGAGCTTCAATCCTTCTCAAAATGGATTTTGGATATTGGAGATGGGAAAATAAATTTGCCTAACGACGGTCAAGTTGAGATTGACATCCCTTCTGATTTGCTGATAAAAAATAGTAGAGAAGATTCTATTGAGACTATGGCAAAAGAGGTTTATGGACAACCTTTTCAAACCTCAACAGATAAGGATTTGTATAGATATCGAGCCATTCTCACTCCTACAAATGATGAAGTGGATAAAATAAATGATTACATGCTTTCGCAGTTGCCAGGTAACATATTTTTGTGTTTACTCTTATGTTCCAGTGACTTTTTACATGTCACTAAAGTCAAGGATTTACATATGCTTTCAGGTGAAGAGAAGGTTTACCTTAGCTCTGACAGTATTATCCCATCCGATGTTGACGTAGAAGAAAATGTAGTATATCCTCCAGAGTTTTTGAACAGTGTTAAAGTGGTTGGACTGCCTAGACATTATTTGAAGCTGAAGGTTGGTGCTCATATTATGTGTCTCTGTAACATGGATCTTGCAGATGACTTATGCAATGGTAATAGGCTAATTGTTACTCAGTTACTGCCCCATGTGATAAAAGGTAGAATTATAACCGGAAACACTATTGCTGGAGACAAAGTCTGGATTCCTACAATGTATGTCATCCCACCTGACACAATGTTTCCCTTCAGAATGCGTCGAAGACAGTTTCCCGTTACATTGGCTTTCGCGATGGCCATCAACAAAATCCAAGGTCAAACACTAGAAAGTGTTGATTTGTTTCTGCCTAGGCCAGTGTTCTCTCATGGTCAGCTCTACGTTGCACTTTCAAGAGTTAAGTCGAGAGCTGGATTAAAAATTCTAATAACTGGTAAAGAAAGGAAGTCGGAGACAAAAACATTGAATGTTGTATACAAAAAAGTTTTTCAGAAATTCTGTAGGGAGGGTACGTAATTGTTATCTACTTTTTAACAATATTTTTTAAAAAGTATATAAATTATTACAAATTTTTTTTTGTATTTGCCAGATGAGTAGTGATGAGTATGAAGATCGATAGTATTTCATTGCCAATCAGTTTTCTGACTATTCCGATCATGGTATGTCAATTTAATATTCTTTTATGTTCAATAAAATTTACAAATTTATAAATCTTTCAAATTATGTTAACCCGTCCACTTGCTTACAAAATTAAATTTATTTTTGCCGGGTTTCTAATGGAAGTTGTTTTCTTTATCGAGAATTGTACTTCATACTTTATATAATTTATGGATAATATTTTCAATTTTATTATATTTTCTTTTAATATGTCTACATAAATTTTACGAGTAAAATTATGCATAAAAATATTTTCACCTAAAATAAAGAATTACAAATACAATACAATTCTAATTAGTGATAATGTAAAATATGTTACTTCTCAAACTATACAATATTAATTCCAGATTTGGAAAATAAAATATTTTCTTAAACACAAAAATTATTTTGGGACGTTGCAATTATACATATACACAATAACTAACTCTTGATACCGAAGTTACTTTGTTCCATCTCGTCTTTTTAAAATATTGAATACCAGCATTTTTCCTGTGCTTGATGCTTTATCCCAAAGACGGTGGTCTTATGATTTAAAATCCGTTACTTCCAAACCTAAGCACTATTTTATCTATAATTTGAAACTGTACAATGCCCGCACAGGTTGCGGACCGGTCATCTAGTTAATAATTAAATTAGAAAACATATACTAACGATCACATATTATATTTCCTTTGCGATTAAACGATATTTAGTTATGTTTATATTCAAAAATGATATGTGATTAAGTATACACGTACGAATTGACAGTGTATATATGGTGAAGAACTATGAATAAATCTCTTATAAATAAATAAGAAAACTATATACACCATAGTTTACAGATATCCATGATCATGAATTGTACATAATCAAATACATTACATGTCCATGATTACACTAAATACAAAATGGGTGTTGAGAAGCTACATACATTAAAAAGAAAAATCATACATTAAACTATATACAAAAATGTCCATGATTTCACTATATACAAAATGTCGTGGGTGGAAGATACATTAATTTTAAAATGTTGATCAAAAGTGCATAAACAAAACACTTAGAAAATAAATATTATTTAATCATGGACATGATTTAATGAAAAAAAAAATTCTTAGAATGAAGTATAATCATGGTCATGCATCGTTAAGGCAAATGTAAAGCTTTACATCGATGTATTATCATTTTTCTAACAGGTGCACATACGTTGAAGTGTTACTCTTCACGATTTTTTTTTGAGAAAAACTCTCCAAAAAAGTTTTGTAATACGAAGTGACGATCGAGTTCCAGAACAGTGTTTCTATTGGGTTTCATATCAACAAATAAGAATCATATTGTCTCGGATTATTGCATTCCATAGAGTTAAGAAGGAAGTTTACTGACTTTTTACCGGTTTATATTATGTATACAATAAAGCTGATCTTGTATCGGTTAATATCCCCTATAGTTAATAGTCAATGTCTCTAGCAAAATTAAATAATTGAATTGGACCTACCATTTTTCCAATTGAATCTAAAGCTGCCACATAGAATTAATTGAGTACTTAATTGATTGACACCTAGGATGGGGTGTTTTTTTAATTAATACAAAATTGAGGTTACATCTTTTCAAATGTTTCTCAATTAATATATAGGGGATAATGACAGTTATTTAATATTCATTAATAATTCTTATCTATATTAATATTTTTTTTTATTAAACGGCAGTTCCTCTAATAATAATAAGGTATAAATAGTACTTATAAGACTGATTGATTATTTATTAATAATTATTATTATATTAGTTTAATATTTGTTAAATGAAATTAGTAAAATAAAATCAAGTGAAATAACAAATGATTAAATCAACAAAACCATAATACGGGTCTGAATTATCTCAACTCCTTAAAAAATAATTCCATTTAAAATAAAAATTAAATCATATAAACTAAATTTAATCTAATATTATAAAGTAGACATTGACTCTCTTCTTAGAGAGACATGTCATCAAATAGGGAGACTAGAGTTTGACACGTGTCAAATGATACGGTGCGTTTCATTAATCTTGCGTTTGATTCGCATGGGCTTTAATTACTCTATATTTTACACTAAAATAGAGTAACTCTATTATAGAGTTGGATTGGCTCCAATGGTTCACTCTATAATAGAGTTACTCTATAAATTGAGTTAATTATAGAGTTATGTTGCTTTTCCACTCCAAATATAGAGTGAAAAGAAAACATAACTCTATAATTCACTCTATATATAGAGTAACTCTATTATAGAGTGAACCATTGGAGCAAATCCAACTCTATAATAGAGTTACTCCATTTTTGTGTAAAATATAGAGGAGATTATAGAGTGCCATTGGAGATGCCCTCAGACACAGATCTTATCATCTCCGCCTACATGAAACGACATGTTTTTTTAGGTTAAACCCGTGTTCTTCTTCGCCTCTCTATAGCTCAGACAACATTGGAGATTTTGAAAGTCCAAAGAGACAAATCATGTATAGAGACTCCGACTTAAGCTTCGTTACAGTCGTTTCGTGTTCATTCCTATCCTCTCAGACGTTTCGACGCCACATTCATTGACTCAAACTTCGTCTGTTATTCTTATCTTAAGGCCCGGCCGAATCTTCCATAGCGGAGGTCCGATTGCTGAGATCGTGGTGGCTTGAAATGTTAAGCGACGGGGGTTGACATGCTCCTCCTTGATGCTCAGGTTGGTTTGATCTTAAATCTCAAAATCATAGTGTTCTAATAATTTTTTTTGTCAAGTCTATAACTCTTTATTCATCGCATAATCAGAATTTTTATTCTGTTATTTGTTTGATATCTTTAATTTTTTTTGCAACGTTTGTGGTTTCTCAGATCTTAAATCTTTTAATTATAATGTTTTTTTGTAACAATTTCAATGGCCAAGTTTCGAACCTTTTATTCATCACATAATCTTCAATGAGATAATCTTTTCAAATATTTGTTGATGATGTTTTTTCCACAATTGTTTCAGGCTACTCTCATACCGGCCACCGTCATTGTTCACCTGCTCCCTGCTTTCAGGCAACGACTTAAGGTGGGTTCACTGTTCACACTAGGCGGACTTGAGATGGCTCGGTGCCATCAGAACTATAGGCTCTCCGACTCAGCTTTGATGATTCGATTCAGTGATTCAACCAAATTCAGTGCATTAGCCGAACCGGTTTGTCCAATTCCGGAAGAGCATTTCAAGTTCTGCGAGAACAATTCTCTGCATGGCCTTGCCAACAACAACACAAAACTTCCAGGTACATCCTATCATTATCTGTTCATCTCATACTTATCACTGAAACAGGTAAATAATAAAGCTGACCCTCATCTCTTGGTGAGGTAACTGCTGTGAAAAGTATAGTGAGCTTCAGTCCCCAAGGAAAAGAACGTGTCATGGCAACTATCAAACTCGATAAGTTAGTTTCTTCTCCATATGGAGCCATTCAATACTTTTATAATAGATGACACTATGGTATCTCAAAAACGTTTATCATTTCATATTATGTCTTCCTCTTGGCAGTGATGTGTCTGTCACTTTGAGTCTCTTTGAGACAAAAGCTATTGCGTTTCACAACAAACTGGAAAGCTTTCGGGTGATCCAAGAGTTGCTGTCACAACTGGCATAAACCCTAAGATTGTAGGAGGTATATTGCTTGGTTAATTTAAATCCCTAATGTTTGTGCCTTACTCCTTCACTTATTCTAATTTATTATTACTCTCTTTGTTAAACATGACTACATCATAGCTTCTTGAAAACCCAGGGATACATATGCCACGTTGGGATACATATATTTTTCGACTAAGAGACTAATGCAGGGGCGATTTTTTTTTCCGAGTAGGTATTTGTCCACTCTTAAGTTATTAAAACCACATTCAGTTTCTCATGTTCTTTATCCATAATGCTCTCACAGAACTTTCCATCACTTAAGGGGTGTCTCGAGAAACACTGGGAACAACCCAGATCCTTCATGGCTGAGAGGATATGCCAAGGTTGAACAACTGAGCATATCTGAGCTGAATGAGTTCGTCATCACAGCCGAGCCTCAGGTTGTACATAAACTTTTGTTTGTTGTATATTTTGATTGTCTAGACCATGAATGTGATTCTAACAATATTGCAATGTTGGAAATTGAATTTATCTAGACTGGATAGGTGACTGGAATCAAGATGGACAAAGGCTGGTGTTACATTTCGTGCTCCAGGTGCACAAAGAAGCTCCAAAGAACTGTCTCATCTTCTACTTGCGAGTCCTCCAGCAACACAAGCATTGTTGGCGTACTCCGTTATATTGGATACCCTGTTTTTTCCCGTTTTGAAAATTCTTGCATACAATCAACATGGTTTTCATACAATTTATTACAAGGTACCTGGTGGAGATGAGCGTTGCTGACGACACAGATGAGGGTCTACTTGTGGCTTCCGATGGAGAGATGACAGTAAATATATAACTGTTTCATATCTTATCACATACGAAGCTGGTCATTTAATGGTATGTAGCATCATCCAATCGGTTTCATATCTTATCACATATCTTTGCAACTACAGCGTTTAACTTATAGGCTGGAGAGGGAGTTAACCCAACACAAGCATCAGCCGCCTCTTTTATTGCAGACATAGTTGGTAAGACATACAGCTTCTAGGTCAGGGTAGGCATGTAAAACTTCACTGCCAACCAGCAGCCCTTCCTGACTTTGTCGTCAACGTAAAATGCCACATTTAATTCATTTGGGTCTTTCCGTAGAATGCAAGTAATGATATGTGTTTCTCTTTAATCAGGATGGTGACGATGATGATGGAGACGAGTTGCCTGGGAACATCTCAGCTCTTTCTAACGTTGACTTCGAAGGTAACGAATGTGCAGAAACCTCATCTTCAGGAACAACCTCCAGTGGTCCTGCCACCAAGAAGCCTCGCCTTTCTAACAACTTTGGATGTGGTCAAGAAGGCATGACAGTCTTAAGTGAACATGGAGTTTCTCGAGTCAGTTTTCATCTTTCAATAATGCTTAGGCATCAATGTTGGTTTTTAAAATTTTGAATTCTCGAGTCAGATTTCCTCTTTGAATAATGCTTAGGCAACAATGTTTTTTTTTCCTCCTCATCTGGAGTTTGCTATGTTTTTCTTAGCTATTGTTGAAATGGTTATCCGAGTTTTAGAAAAATAAAAATAAAATTCACAATAAGTTCAATAAATTCTTGAAAAATATTTAGTAGGGAAATTAGAAAGTCTCATTGCATAAAACCAACCATGTACTTCAATTGTTGACCATGCTTCTAAGAAAAATAATGGTGAATTTTTTTTTTTGAACACAAATGGTGAATTTTTTCTATTTCTCAAATTTTCTACCTTTTATGTCAAATTAGAGATAATTGAGTCCTACATTTTTCTTCTCATTTCCTAATGAATGAAAAAAAAATATGAAGCAAAAATTCTTTCTCCAATACGGATGAGAAACTTATTGAACAGAAATTCATATATTTATCTTTATTCATTTCCTCAACTAGAATTTCATTCATCATTTTATTCCTTTTTCTGTTCAAATAAATTGGCACCAATAGCCTACAAATACTACGACTGTGCCAATAGTTGGGAACACATGCAAACATGGCCGGATCTGAGATTACGGGAGCTTGAAACATTTTTTTAAGAACTTCTATAATTTTTTTTTTCATAATTTGGGGCTTATCTCTATGTAAAAACCTTCTAAATTTTTTTTGGGGCCGAGACCAAAGCTTTACCGGTCTATGCCCAGATCCGGCCAAGCATGCAAAAATAGTCGTCCCTAATAGTTCTGTAAGTTCAATATTGCTCGCTCCTATTACTTAAATTACAAGTAGATATTTAGGTGCATTCAAATTTACAGTTTAGTTTGATCATAATATCATATCAAATAATAAAATAATTATAAATATATGCTAACTCAAGTCGAGATTAACAAAAACGGCGCTTAACAAACGTATTACTGTATATTTGAGCCCATCTACCATTTTACTAACAAACGTATTACATTTGAGCATGGTCTAAACATATCTTCACAGCTAAAAGAACATGGTCTTTTTTTTATCATCAAAATACAGACTCATATAGACTCTGCACACCAAACTGGTAGCTCTGCATCCATGTGAATGACAAAAGACGATTGTTGTCTGGCACTGCGTGCTAAACGATCCGCCCTTGAATTTGCCGTCCGTGGTACATGAATGAGCTGTGAGCTAAGAAAACTATTTTGTAGACTCTTAATATCCTCCAGATAACTTGCGAACGCTGGCCACTCCTCTGGTTCTGAAACCATCTTCAGCAACTGAGAACAATCTGTTGCAAACGTAACCTGAAACTATCGTAAATTTCTCATACATTCCATTGCCCAAATCAATGCCTCCACCTCCGAGTGAAGGGAAGACAGGCTTGCCCGAACATTGCGCGCCCCCATTAACCCCTCAAAGCCTTCCAGAGTACTAAACCAACCTTGTCCCGAGAAAATATCTTTATCGACATGCACTCTTTTAAATTTGGATTTGTCAAAGTAGAACCAAATCGATGTCCACATTAAACAGACCTAATGTCTTCTTACCTTATAAATAACAAAATTAATAATTTCATTCCGAGCAATGCGTAGATTATCACCTAGTTATTTAATTATTTTACATTTTCCAAAAACTTGTATTATTCTTATAATTTGCTATAGTTTTGTTAAAAGTCGTAGGTTTTCCAAAGTTTGATTATATGTTTGTATTTTGTTTTGAATAATGAAACTTCAAATATTTAGTTTTACTCCTCAAAACTCTAAATTTGAAGTTTTGAAGTTTTTTTTTTTGCATAACAAAAAATATATTTGAAGTTATAGAGTTTCTTTTGAAGAAGCTCTAAGGGGGGTGTATTCAACCGAGAGTTTCAGGTGATTTGTATTAAAATGATAAATTCACTGTTATTCAAACATGAATTTTAAAAACACATTTAAAATCTACTGTTATTGAACTTGACATTTCGTAAAGTACCCATTAAAGCCACTGGTAATATTTTGTTTCCATATATGAATAATATATTTTATTATAATATTAAGTATATCCAAATACATTATAATAATTTATTAATTGTAATTACGAATCTCAATTATAACAATATATTTTATAAGATATTTAAATATATATATACATTATAATGATTTTTCTGTTTTATGTTACTATTTATTATAATTATAATAAATATTTTATTATAATATTAAATATATATATATATATATATAAATACATTTTAATGATTATTAATTATAACAACGAATTTCAAATTAAAATTTTGATTTATTAAAAACATATTTGGAAATATTTTTTCCATATATGAATAATATTTTTTATTCTAATATTAAATATATCTAAATACATTATAATGATTTATTAAATGTATTACGAATTTCAGTTATAATACTATATTTTATAAAATATTTAAATATATCTACATAAATTATAATGATTTAGATATATTTAGGTTTTTGGGATTTTCATATATTTTTAAAATTATTTTAGTTTAAATTTATATATAATATTTAACAACTGTTTTATTAACTATAATTTCGAATTTTAATTGAAATTAAGGGCAATATTGCCATTCTGAAAATATTTAGTCTAATCTATACTATATAAAAGTTGATGTTATAAGCCATTGAAATCGTCCACATATGATCTAAAACAGCCAATCGTATTACGACCAATCATCAACATAATTTATTGGTTTTTAAAATGTTAATATTTTCAAAATATATTTAATTTTGTTTTTACATATATAGCTTAAACTTAAAAATTAACATTTTACACCTTACTTACATATGATAATTCTTACAGTAAAAAGAAAATATTAATAGCAAAATAATTATTTATTATAGGTATAAAAAATACTTTTAGATTTTTGTGTTTGTTAATTTAACTATTTTTAAATTACATTTGAAATGTTAATATTTTCAAAGTCGAGAGACTGGCGTTCCTCGAGAAATTCTACTACATAAAAGACTATCTAAATAAAAAAAAACTATATTTAAAAACGAAATTAATTATCATATATAACTTAAACTAAAAATTGACATTTGGCAACTTACTTAAAAAGGCTAACTATTAAAGTAAAAAGGAAAATAAAAGAAAACAGTAATATTAGCAAAATAAATATTTATTTTTAGGTACAAAAATAATTTTAGATTTTTCGTGTTTATTAATTTAACTATTTTTAAGTTAATTTATCATTTTATTTTGATATAAAAAATAATTTGCTATTTTCAAAATTATTGTTTTTACAAGAAAATGGAAAATGATGTTATAGTAGTTGAATACCAAACAAAATATGACAACCCTTAATCTTAATTTATTATTTTTCTAAAATGTTAATATTTCCAATGAATATTTTTTTAAAAAACGAAATTAATATTCTATATAACTTAAACTAACAAAATACATATTTAAATTTGACAACTTGCTTAAATAAATGGTAACTATTATAATAAAATAAAAATTCAAACGCAAAATAGAAATAGTAACAAAAATTAATTATTTTCGAGATAATAAATCTAAAATACATTTTATACCAAAATGAAATGAAAAAAAATAATTTAAAATAGAAAAATTAGGAAAATAACTTATTTATTATTTTAAAAAATATTAATGTAGGGTGTCTATATTGAAAAATATATATATGATTTAAAACCACCAACCAAAGTATGACAAACGTTGATGGTATAAATCATTGAAATCATCCACATAGGATTTAAAACTACCAATCATATAACGAAAAATCAGCAACATAATTTATTGGTTTTTAAAATGTTAATATTTCCAAAATAAATTTAAAACGAAATTAATTTACATATATAGCTTAAAATTAAAAATTAACATTTTACACCTTACTTACATATGCTAATTTTTACAGTAAAAAGGAAAATAAAAAGAAGATATTAATATTAGCAAAATAAGTATTTATTTTAGGTATAACAAATACTTTTAGATTTTTTTGTTTGTTAATTTAACTATTTTAAATTGATTTACATTTTTAAATGTTAATATTTCCAAAATATATCTAAACAAGAAAATTAATTAACATATATAACTTAAACTAAAAATTGACATTTGACACCTTCTTTAAAAATGCTAACTATTAAAGTAAAAAGAAAATTAAAAAGAAAATATTAATATTAGCAAAATAAATATTTAATTTTTGGCGTAACAAAATTTTTTAGACTTTTTGTGTTTGTTAATTTAACTATTTTAAGTTAATTTACCATTTTATTTTGATATAAAAATTAATTTGTTATTTTAAAAGTTGTTTCTATACTAGAAAATGGAAAATGATTTTAAAGTAATTGAATCTATATACTATATAAAAGTTGAGGCTATAAGCCATTGAAGGCGTCCACATAGGATTTTAAACGACCAATCGTATTACGACAAATCAGATTTTTAATTTTTTTTTAAATGTTAATATTTCCAAATTCTTTTTTTAAACGAAATTAATATTATATATATAACTTAACCTAAAACAAAATATTAAAATTTTCTGTTTTTATAATTTATTATTTTTAAAATGTTAATATTTCCAAAAAAAAACGAAATTAATATTATATATAACATAAACTAAGAAAAATATATATTAAAATTTGACAATTTACTTTAATAAATCTATACTATATAAAAATGGAAAATAAATAGAAAATAGTTAAGTTAACAAAAAAAGGGAATATATAACATGAATATAAAAATGTCATATTAACATGAATATATAAGAAAAAAATTCAGATTTTTAATTTATTATTTTTAAAATTTTAATATTTCCAAAAGATTTAAAAAAAACGAAAATAATATTATATATATAACATAAACTAAGAAAAATAAATATTAAATTTTGAAAACTTACTTAAATAAATGGTAACTGATATAGAAAAATGGAAAATAAAAAGAAAATATTAAGTTAACAAAAACTAAAACATCTAAAAGGGAAATTCACTTAATATATAAAAGAAGAAACTTTCTAATAAATGAAGTATTAGGTGACTATAAATAGTTGTCTAGAATTCCAAAAGTTTTCAAGATTTACTTTGGAAAAGAGAGAAATACTGAGAAAAAAATAATAATAATAATTACGCAATGGTGGCTTCTGCTTTTTCTTTGGTTTTTGATGGTCTAAGAAAAGATTTTAATAAGAATGAAGTTCTTGCAAGAGTGATTCACTTTTGGGAAGCACGGAACATCAACAAGGGTGTGCCAAATCAGATTTTTTGTTTATTATTTTTAAAAATGTCAATATTACCAAAAAGTTGTTTATTTCAAACTAAAATATAAATTAATATCAGATAAGGTAAATTTACAAAAGTAAGACATTATAAATAAGTTAACTTAATATATAAATATTTTTCAAAACTTAAAATAAAATATAAAATATAAAATAATAATTAATTTAAAAAATACAAGACTTTCAGAAAAATTATAATTAAATAAATTTAACTTATGATTTTCAAATTTTAGGCTATATACTATATAAAAGTTGAAGCTTTAAGCCATTGAGAGCGTCCACAGAGGATTTAAAACAACCAATAAAAAATATGCAAAATCAGATTTTTTGTTTATTATTTTTAAAAATGTCAATATTACCAAACAAATTGTTTATTTTAGACTAAAATATAAATTAATATCAAATAAGGTAAATTTACAAAAGTAAGACATTATAAATAAGTTAACTTAATATTTAAATATTTTACGAAACTTAAAATAAAATATAAAATATAAAATAATAATTAATTTAAAAAATACAAGGTTTTCAAAAAAATTATAATTAAATAAATTTAACTTATAATTTTCAAATTTTATGCTATATGCTAATGAAAATATTGACAAATAGCATATACTATTTATACGTTGAAAGTACAAATAATTGAGAATGTTCACATAATATTTTTAAAACACCAAAATATGCTAAATCGTCATTTTATTTACTATATAAAAACTGACAGCTAAAAAGCCATTGAGAATATACATATAGGACATGACTATAAGCAATCAATCAAAATATAAATATAACAATTTTAGTTTACTATTTTTAAAAATGTTAAAATTTCCAAAATTGATTATTTGGATACAAAATGGAATTAAGTGTCAAAAAGGCAAACTATTAGATAATTAATTAAATGGAATTGGCTCATATATATATATATATATATATATATATATATATATATATATATATATATATATACAAATTATTTGGAAATTTAACATAAATCTATATTATATAAAAGTTCATTATAAAAGAAATTTGAGGCTATAAGCACTAAAGGTGTCCACACAGAATTTGAAATAATCAATTATATTTTGAAAAGTTATTATTTAAATTTTTATTTTCAAAAATGTCAATATTTCTAAAACAATTTTCATTTAAAAATAAAATAGAAACCAATATCAAACAAAGAAACTTAATAAAAGTAAAACATTATATATAAACTCACTTAATATATATAATATTTCGACATTTAACATTCAAATAAAATATAAAATAAGAATTAGTTTTTGAAAATGCAAGGCTTTTAAAAATTTATAAATAATAATTTTGACTCATGGTTTCAAAGTTTAGGTTATATGCTATTGAAATAACATATATACTATATATAAGTTGAGGCTATAAATCATTGAGAATATTCACATATTATTTTAAAACACCAAAATATGTTAAATCATTATTTTATCTATACTATATAAAAGTTGAGGCTATAAGTCATTGAAAACATCCATATAAAATTTAGAACCACCAATAAAATATGAAAATTATAATTGATAAATAGAATTCAACATCAAATAAGGCAAACTAATAAATAAATCATTAAAATGGAATTGACTCATATATATACTAAATATTTGGAAATTTAACAAAAGAAGAATTAAAATAAATTATAAAGAATACATGATTTTTACTTGCAAGGACACAAAATAAAATATACTCTTGAAAATAAAATTTCAGAAAGTGTATTTTCAAATTAAATTAGAAATCAATATCAAATGTATTTTCTTTAATAATATCCAAATCAAAAATCGCATAATCCTCATGAACAAGGAACACATCAAGAAATATACGGTTTGAAGTGGATGGATAATAACATTGAACGAAAACGAAAAACTCTGCAGTGAAGAGTAAATCATACAAGCCGAAGACAAAATCTGATAGATAAAAGTATATCACACCAGAAAATACTGGATATACTGCTCTCTCTAAAAATGTTAAGTAAGAGAATAAAGTGAGAGGCCCAAGCCACAATTTATTTATGAAATTCAATTTTTTTTGATCAATCAAAAGAAATTAACAAATTTATTTATCCATTAATATTTTAATATTAATCAACACTATTATCTTATGTTTTGACAAATATTATTTTAGGCAGTTACAGTCAAAATATTCATAGAAACTAACCAAATAAACTATACTGAAATCAATTTAACATGGTGCGATTTACAAGATTTTTAAAAATTATTATTTTTAAAGCAAACTACATGATGAACTCTTATAATCATTGATTCATTAGTCTGATGCACCTCATAAAACATATAAAATTTACGATGCTCTTTGTTGAGTTATGTCGAAGAAAAATATTTAGAGCATAATGTTTATAAGGTAGATTAATAATAAAGAGCCTAAGCAAGCACGTCAAATAAGTTATTAAGATTTTAAATAAAATTTATAACATTAAATTAGAATGAAAGATAACATAAAAGAATGATAGAAGGAACAATCAATATGAATTAATGAAAATAAATATACTATCTAAGTATTATAATCAACAAACTAAAAACATACAAAATTTATAGATTTTGAACATTTAGAAAAAAAAGTCTCAAGATTACAATGAATACGCTATCTAAGATTTTTGCTATTTTATTGTCAGTATTTAGCAACTAAAAAAGAAAAACAATTATCAAAATTATGTAAAAGTTTCAAAGTATCCCAAAAATCTTCATGTAAACACCAAAAATCAAATATTGACTACTGTACCAAAAAATAAATTATAATATATTACATTATATGATCATACAAGCTTAACTAAAATACAAATTATTAATTTCATCAAGTAGATAACTCTAATACTATAGATTCTAAATTTTATTAATTCACATATTATTTTACATCAAGTAAAGTTTTTTGACTATTAAGAAAAATTAGATATTATGCAAGATAGATTAATCTTTTATGTTTTTTAAACACTTCAATCGTTTATGTAGTCAAGTAAAATATATGTAAAATGTTTCACAAAATATTATAATGTATTGGCAGTTTACATGCATCAAGAAATTTATATAATATTTCAAAATACAAATTAACATTTTTCAAAAATTATGAATATGTTTATAAACATAAATATTACATTTAAAATTCAAAAAACTAAATAGCTAATAAGAGGGTATAGTTATAAAATAAACATAAATAAAAAAAATCAACGAATCATGTTTCAGATAAAAAAATTATATAAATCAGATAAATAATTAGTTTTAAAGTTATTATAAAAGTAAAAAAAAATATTAATACAGACTCACGCGTAGCGCGAGTATAAAATCTAGTCTATACTATATAAAAGTTGAGGCTATAAGCCATTGAAAGCGTCCACATAGGATTTTAAAAGGCCAATCGTATTATGACAAATCGTTATTTTACATTTTTTTAAATGACAATATTTCCAAAAAACTGTTTATTTTGTAATAAAATACAAATCAATATCGAATAAGGTAAACTAACAAAAGTAAAAACATTACACATATATTAACTTAATATATATAAGAATTTCGAAATTTAACAATAAATAATTAAGAATATATTAATTATGACATTATGAATATTTATTTTGATCATTATGATTTATTCATGATGACAAAAAAAGATTTATTCATTTTTTAAATGTTAAAATTTCCAAAAAAAACTTAAAGTAAAGCAAAATAAATTTCCAATTGAAGATGACAAATCAGATTTTAATTTATTATTTTTTAAAAATCTTAATATTTCCAAAAAAAATAAAAACGAAATTAATATTATTCATATAACTTAAACTAACAAAATAAATATTAATATTTAACAACTTATTTAAATGAATGGTAACTGTTATAGAAAAATGGAAAATCAAAATAGTTGTAGTAACAAAAAATTACTTCTTTTTAGATAAAATAAATCTAAAATACATTTCATACCAAAATAAAATAGAAATTAATGTTAAAAAGTCAAAGTAGAAAAATAGATTATTTTATTATTTTAAAAAATGTTAATATCTCCAATATATAAATGAAACAAAATTAATACTATATATATAACTTGAATTAATAACATAAGTATTAACATTTGACAACTTATTTTAAATGGTATTATTATAGTAAAATGGAAAATGAAAATTAGAATTGTAATATTAACAAAAAAATACTTCTTCTTATAATATGTTGAGGCTATAAGCCATTGAACATATGATTTAAAATCACCAATTATAATATGCTAAATCATTATTTTAGTTTATTATTTTTGAATAAAAAATTCCAAATATATAATTTTCTAAAATAAGATAGAAATCCATCAAAATACAGTTACTAATAAAAAAAAATCAATATAAACCAATTAATATATATGATTTTTTAGAAACTGAAAATATGTTCTTAAAATACAAAACTTTGTAAAATTTAAATCTATAGTAATTTAAATCACTTATAATTTTGAATTACATTTTAAATAACATAAACCAACAATATGTTTTTTGAATATATATAGTTTTTATTTGGAAAATTAACATTTTAAAATAGAATACGAAAGTTTTTAATCGAAGCTATAAGAAGTGAAAACACATATGATTTTAAAATCAGATCAAAATATGACAAGTCATCATTTTAATTTACTATTATCAAAAATCAATATTTCCAAAAAGTTGTCTACATTGGGTTGGTCGATACCATTAGTTAGTTAAACCCCTACTCAAAAACGTTTTATTATTTTTAACATGTTCAACAAAATTAAGATTTTGAGTTTCTCTTGTGACATAGGCAATTGAATGAAAATTGCTAAAAATAAATTATAGTCAATACTTTTAATAATATAAAACAAATACATTGCAGTGAAGATTTTTAGTAATGTAAAAGTAAATAATTAAAATCGAAAACTAAGCTAAAAAGTAATATTAAAGGTTTCAACAAAATTTCTAATTAGTTAACTTCAATGGCATGTTGTCAATATATATATATATATATATATATATGATCTCTTTGAATAGATTGCTCTTATTATAAATAATGAGTCTAAAGTATTACGTCTAATAAATTAGTTATATTTATAATTAATCTAAAAATAAGAAAACCAAATTACACAGACATTTTAGGATAGAGGCTATATATTATTAAAAACTATTCACATATAATTTAGAATATCAAAATATGTTAAATTAGCATTAAAATTTATTAATTTTGGTCCTTTTTAATGTAGCCAATTCATTTTTTGATTTACAATAATAAGTATAAAGTTTTATTAAAAATAAATGATGGTGAAAGTAATCCACATGTGTAAGACACATGTAAGACACATGTTGTTTACTGATGTGATTTTAAATTACATTTTTTCAATCAAATGAAATTAAATTTACTTTACTCATCAACAACTAAAATTTGAAAAAATTAATATATTATGTTTCAAAATAAATGTTATTAGAAAATTTTAATCTAAATCTTCATTAAACTAACCAAATAAGATTTAATAAAACAAACCTGAAAATTTAGGTAATCTAAAAATTATAATTCATTAACAATAAAACACGTACATACATGGTGACTATTTATACTTCTTTGATGTAACTTAAAAATAAAATTGAAAACAATCTGTGTTTATGAAACTTTATTATGTGATCAACGTAACATATAATTTTAAAATGATTTCACACGAGTTTTATCAAAAATATATTTGAAGAACAATTTTAATAAAATATGTTAAAGACACAAAAATCACGTATAACTGATGTATGAATAAATGCCAATTTATTCATTAATTAAACACACATATTAAAATATTTCAAATATATATGCACACAATAACTGAATTATCGTTTTTTAAATTATTTAAAATTTTATTAATATTTTAATAGTATTAACATTAGACTATAATCTCTGCGGCAACTGATGAGAAAGATATGAAAAATATTAATTATACATTAATCAATTGGTATTATGGGAAATTAATGAATAAATTGAAAACAATGAAATTCTGACAAACTTCAAACAATAAGAAAAAAATATGTGAACTAATAAACCATCATACTTTCGGCAATAATTTATATTATGACCAAATCAAGTAGGAAATATATCTACTATTATAAATTCTTATTTTAATTAAAACACTTAACCGTAGTCAAAAATCTATATTTATTTTCTTTTCTTATATCTAACAAAAAAAAAATTAATATTATTTCAATTTCATCAAAATAAATATGATTAAAAAATTATAAATATTATACTCTCAAATATGTATTTAAACGAATAAAATTATATTATTTCAAAGACATATTCACTTATGCACACAATAAGTATATAATAATAGAAAAATGATTATGAGCTATATAAACTATATACAACTTCATGGATGCACATATAGAAAAACGAAATGTATCTAGGACAAAATAAAGTATATGATTCACATGACAACATCCTTAAGGTGTTATGTTGCTTACACCATAAACATCCTTCCAATAGTAAAAGATGTTTCAGATTCGAATTCGATCTAGCAAGATTTGGTAAGAAGTTTATCAACTAAACTCTTAGAAATAGACTATAACATACATACAAAAGATCGAAAGAAAAATAAATACGAAAATCAATAATTCAAAAGTGATTTTATATATCCGAGTACATGTGATAATATGTTAAAACCTCATTAGAAATTGTCGGGTTTCAAATAAAAAAAAAAACTTTTTAGCTATTAGATAGATTTTGATGGTGTTATCAACATAGCACATGATAGTTTTGAGATGTGGTCATGTAATATATAGTTCATGTCGATGGTTTTGGCAATGTAGTGATGCACATTATTCATGTAGCTGAGAATTCTTTTTCGTATAATAGTCATACTTATTTTTTTAATTATTTTGTAATGGCAAACCAAAGTTATAAATTATGCATATGAAGTAATCTTTATGACATTTAAAATGAAAAAAAAACAATAGTAAAAATATTTATAAAAGTGCAGTAGTAACTAATTAAGACCCATCGAAACAGTCTATATAGTTATTTCAAATTGTGATTAATAAAAAATATATATACTATTATCGATAGAGTTATATATTTACATATACAAACAAAAAATATAAAAATATTAGCTATGTAAAGATTATAATTGTGTAAAAAATTAAATATACAAATAAAAATAAAAATATTTTATTTTTAACATATTTAAATAAAAAAATTAAGATTATTAAAACAAACTCGCGCGTAGCGCGAGTTGAAAACCTAGCACCAATAAAAATATGACAATCATCATCTTAATTTATTATTTTCTAAAATGTTAATATTTCCAAAAATATTTTTGAAACGAAACTAATATTCTATATATAACTTAAACTAACAAAGTACTTATTAACATTTGACAACTTACTTACATAAATGGTAATTGTTATAATAAAATGAAAAATAAAAAGCAAAATAATAATAGTAAAATTACTTCTTAGTAGATATAATAATTCAAAAATACAATTTATACCAAAATAAAATCAAAAAATAATTTAAATTAGTTCTAGTAGGAAAAACAACTTATTTATTATTTTTTAAAATGTTAAAGCATGGTGTCCATATTAAAAAAATGATCTAAAACCACCAATCAAAATATGATATTCATCATTACAATTTATAATTTTTTAAAATGTTAATATTTTCAAAAAAAAAATAATTAAAAACGAAATTGATGTTACATTTAAAATTTAAACTAATAAAATAAATAATAACATTTGACAAGTTATTTAAAATGTTAAATTTTAAGATAAAATAGAAAATCAAAAGAAAAATAGTAATATTAGCAAAAATATTATGCTAGCTATTTAGTGTAATAGATGAAAAGTACATTTCATGCTAAAATAAAATAGTAAATCAATTTTGAAATAGTTAAAGTAATAAAAACATCTAAAAAATTTGCAATGTATTAAACAAAAAAAATTCTAATATCATTTTAACTACAGAAATCATTAGTTTGATTATATGTAATTGTCAAAGTTTCTAATATCATTAAATAATTTATAATATATAAAAGTTAATGTTATAAGAAATTTCGATTGTCTACATTCAACTTAAAACAATCAATCAAAACATGTAAAATTATTGCAAAATTTTATCTTTTTCTAAAATATGAAAATTTTCCAATTCTAGACTATCAAAACTATACTAAGGAGCTGACTGGTTTTCCCGCTACCACCCGCAAACGCAGCTTTTGCGGTTCATAGCGGTTGTTGGCGTTTCGAAACAATCACAGAAAACGCTACAAATCGCTTCAAACCGCTCCGAACCTCTTAAAATCAAAAGCTGGTTCCAGCTAGCGTTTGCGGTTGCGGGCGGTTGCGGGAGGATAATTTTTTTTTCTTTAATAACAGAATAAATAAAATAATACTAAAAATATCCAATAAAAATTTTCAATTGAAATAATAGAAATTGTAAAATGTATTCATATTATATTTCAATTTATATTATAAAAATTCAAAACTAAAATATTTTCTATAAATTTTTAAAATTGAAATATATGATTTTATAAATATAAATTTTATATTTATCATATTATTATAATTTTTAATATTTTTATAATTACCTAAAATGTAAATATTGTTAAATTATTATTTAACATATGTTGCGTTTGGTAGGATACCAGTCATAAGAATCCCGCAAACGCAACAATTTCTAACAGCTGTACCAGTCGTACAAATCTCTAGAAAACGCTTAAAACCGCAACTACCCGCACCCGCAAACTCCCGCAACCGCAACCGCAACCGCTGCGGTTACACCAGTCAGGCCCTAAAAGCAGCAAATGAAGCCTTCTTACTGCATCCACATCAGACAGGAAATTCGGCCAGTAGAAATGAAGTATTTGTCGACGTCATTTAATGATGGTTTTGTTTGGGCTTTTTTTCTTTTTTAGGCTGTTTGATCAGTAGGCTTATCTTCTTTTAGGCCTGTTTGATGGCCGACGTTTTCTCCGTAAACCCAACTTCGATTCTAACGATTCTAACTTGGATCTTCACCTTTCGACTTCCATTTCTCTTCTCTTCCGTTTGAAGGAGTAACTTCCCTACTAAAAGCTCTAATCAGTGGATGCCTTTCGCCTTGTTCTCTGTTTTTCTATATATGAATATATCTTTTGCTAGCTTATTTTCGATCAAAGTTGATAAGAATTCTTAGACACTCATCCAGCAAGAAGACCGTCGCCGCCTCTGCAACTCCGAAACCTAACGAGAAGACCGCCGTTTCATCTGCCAATCCGATGAACCCAAACGCTGCTACCTCCGTGATGTTCTTCAGAGATGTTTCGCTCGGCCCACGCGAAGCCGATTTGAGGTTCCGTCTGATTCAGTTCTGGGAGGCTCGATTGACAGGAGACCTGACTTGCCAGCTTATGGCTTTGGCTAATACGAACGTGGATTTTCCGGGTATACCTTACCACTCATGCTTTTCCCGTTCTCTAACAATGATTGGCTGCAACTAACTCCTTCCTTATTAACCGTTAATTACAAATATTCTCTTGCAGACGTTTTTGGTGATGTTTGTGGCATCAAGACCACCTTTAACAATGACAATCAGGCCATTCAATGTTTAAAAGTTAATCGTCGATGTTCTTTTGGGGTTGGTTAATGTCATGATAAACCTAAACTCCTTTCCGTATGTGTTTGTGTGTTTGGCATGATTGTAAATCAGCTTCATCATAAATTAGAGGTATCGGGGTTGGAGCCTAAAGTCATTGTTGCCCACAAACATAAACACAAATTTTAGTACGCTCTCCTCCAAATAATTTTAATTTTTGTGTTTATGTTTGGAGGAGAGCGTACTAAATTTTCTCATGTGTCATTGCAGGTCGGCTTCTCCTGTTGCTACCCCTGGAAGGCTGGAACAAACTTATATTTTGACAATGAATACCTTGCCGGCCAGAGTGTTCTTGCAGTGTAAGACTTACCAAACTGTAACTGTTGTCTAAGATATAATGGAGACGTTGTTCTCGAACATGAGGGAGTTTTTTACTTATTTAGTAGGTTATATGGATCTGATGATGGTAACAGCTCCACAGCTTCCAAGTATGTAGGTGTGAAGAAAATTGAACCAGTAACTCTTGCTGAGCTGAACAACTACGTTCTTAACTCTCCACCACATGTTGGTTAACTTCATTCGTTTTTACCTATATGTTAGCTCATAAACTGGATCCCCACATGCTTATAACTTTCCTCCTTCTGTGGACCATGTAGACTGCAAAGTTTTACACCACTAATGGATGGTTCTACTGCTCCTA
Source organism: Raphanus sativus (assembly GCF_000801105.2). Taxonomy (NCBI): domain Eukaryota; kingdom Viridiplantae; phylum Streptophyta; class Magnoliopsida; order Brassicales; family Brassicaceae; genus Raphanus; species Raphanus sativus. The sequence goes on along the minus strand of NW_026616295.1, from coordinate 5,363 downwards.
CTCTAAATGCTACCTAAAACTGCAGCGTGGATTCATGTCTTTCACATGAAATAAGATGACAAATGTTCTCATCGCAGATGTTGCTCAACTCATGGTAATGTCTGGACTCCCCTAATATCCTTTTCAGTTTAAGCAGTCTACATGTTCTTATGTTAGCTTTTCTCATTTTCAAAAATTCCACAGAGCGCGAGTGAATCTCTCCAACAGGCAGCACTCCCACGATGTAACCAAGATACTATCATGCAGACTTTGACCTTCCAGCTTGAGCTCTCTGAAATTCATTTCTTCACCAGTGGTACGTATTTTTGACACCAACCGCGTCCAAATGTGCCTAACTTTTTTGTAGTAGGTTTGTAATCTATGTGGATTAAATATTTATATGTCCAAAATATGCCTAACATTAATCCATGTGAATTAGAACTGACTGGGAGGTGATGATTACCCAGGTGACGACATGCCTGGTGCTGTCAGCCAAACTCTGAATCCAACTCTTGTGCTGACCAAGAGTATCTCAGAAAACAACACATGAGTTAATGATAGTCCTGTAATTTTAGAAAGTCTGGTTGACCATCACCACAACCTTCTCAGACTGATGCAGTCGTAAGCTCTGCTGATGAAGCTTCTGCTTCCAAGAAAGCTCCAACGTTTAAGACGGCCCGTCACACTTCAGGATTCCAATCAAAGAGTTTAAGCCCTAGAGAGAGAGTTTGCAGGCGCATGATCTATCTAAATTTAAAAGTTTGAATTCAATAATAATAATAAAGTAATACTTATTCTTTCTAACGAACCCAGCATGATCTGATTAATGTTCTTTAGCTGTTGAGTTTTTAATTTCAAACTTTATTTTCAATGGTATCAAGATATATAATTGGGAAAACTGTATCTCATGTTATCTGGATTCGTGAACACCAGAAATCTGAAACTAAGATAAGAACCGTCCTATTTAGTTCAACCTAATGATGTTTGAATTCGTGAAATTTATTTCCACATCTGTCATGTGGAGCTGTAGATAAGACACTAATCCACACATCAGCCATCTTTGAACATAAAAATTGAATCCATGTCTGAACTTAATTTCAAAATCCTCATTACACACTTGGGAAAGAAGAAGTGAACTGACATTGAAGGTTCACGTAACTTTTTTGCCAGAAAACATCTCTATACGGTTTGGTTCATTTTAATTTTCAGATTATTAATGGTTACACTGCATTTAAGTTATTTTGGCTAAATTACTTGAACCAGTGTAATACTTTATTAATTTATAACACTATTTTTGAATAAAAGTATTTTCAAATAGCATGAGCAAAATTTCCTAAGAATATTTTTGTTTCAAAACAAAGTTCAACAAATGTTAAAATAATTTACAAACATAGTTAGTAAAACACTAAAAATTAAAGAATAAATCATTATAAATTGAAAATCTAATATAAACCGAAACAAACATATATTATAAAACATCATTTGTTGTTAAATAATATATATATATATATGTATATTAATTATTATTTGTGACATTATTAAAACTATGTATATATTACTTTAAAATATAACTTTTTATGATTTATCACATTATATTATATTTTCAATTGATTTAGCTTAGAGGTGGATTAATTTATTATCATGATACAATCAATTATTGTAATAGTATTAAAATTATAATCTTAAAAATAAAATAAAATATTATTTATGCTTACTTTAGATTTTCCTAAACTATATCAAAGTGAAATAGAAAAAAAAGATATATAAATCATCACATTTTTCTTAGCTTTTTAATTTGATAATTTTGTGTTTTGTAACAAAAAAATGTTAGTGGTATTTTCAACTCAAACCTACAAAATCTAATGAAATTATAACTTGATTTCAGAATAAAAATATATTATATTTATTTTATTCGATCAATAAAATAAAAAAATGTTCGATCAATAAAGTTAAAATATATTTTAATATGAAATATTTTTAGTGTAAACTCACCCGCCCGTAGGGCGGACCAACCACTAGTATATATAAAAGTTGAGGTTATAAGCCATTGATGATGTTCATATAAGATTTAAAACAATCAATCACAATAAGACAATTTATTATTATAATTTATTACTTTAGAAAAAAATGATAATATTTTCAAAAGAATAAAAAACGAAATTAGTATATCATCTATAATTAAAGTAATAAAATAAGTATTAACATTTGACAAGTTACATAAAAATAATTTTTTTATAAAATAGAAATTAAAAGTAAAATAGTAATATTAACAAATGTATTACATTATCAATTTTGTATAATAAATCTAAAGTACATTTTTGCAAAAATAAAATAATAATTAATGTTCAAATAGTTAAAGTAACAAAAATATTTGAAAACATTTACATGTATAATACAAGAAATTTCCTAATATCATTTAAATTACATAAAGTGTTATTGAGACTATTCTACACTATATAAAAGTTGCATCTAAAAACATTACCAATGTATAAAAAAAATTCTAATATCATTTTTAACTACAGAAATTATTAGTTTGATTATATGTAATTGTCAAAATTTCTAATATCATTAATCCAAAGTATGACAATTAGTTATAATAATTTATTATTTGTAAATATGTTAATATTTTCTAAAGAATAAAAAACTAAATTAGTATTAACACTTGACAAGTTACTTTAAAATACTAACATTTATAATAAAAATTAAAAATAAAATATTAACATTAACAAAGTAGCATGTTAGCAATTTTGTATAATAAATCCAAAGTATATTTATGTAAATTATTGTTAAAATAGTTAAAGTAACAAAAATATTTAAAAACATTTCCTAATATCATTTAAATTATATAAACTATTAGTGTGATTATTCTATACTATAAAAGTTGCATCTAAAAACATTAGCAATGTATAAAACAAAAAGTTCTGATATCATTTCAACTACAAAAATTATTAGTGTGATTATATGTAATTGTCAAAATTTCTAATATCATTAAATAATTTATAATATATAAATTTAATGTTATAACTTATAAGCTATTTAGTTTTTCTACGTTCGATTTAAAACCATCAATCAAAACATATCAAATTATTGCAAAATTTATTTTTTATAAAATATTAAAATTTATAATTCTGGACTATATATATAAAATTTAAGTTTATAAACCGTTGAGGGTGTTCAGATAAGATTTAAAACAATTAATCAAAAAAAAAATAAAGATACAATGACTATTTTATCTTATTTGTTTGAAAAATCAAACTAAAATTATTTACTTTACCATAAAATTTATATTTATTTTTATATCAGATTTATTTTAGGAAAATTTTCAGTTACACAAGATTTACTACAGTCAAATATAATTAATTAGTTCAAGTAGAGAATAAACCTAATACTATAGATTATTTATATTATTTATATCATTATTTCAGCAGATAAAATTACTTAACATTAGTAAAAGTTCAGTATATTTATTTTCACTATAAAATATCCTACAAAAATATTTAACATTAGTTAAACCTCACCAAAGTAAAAAATGATTTAAGTTTTAAACTAAATTTTATATATATATATATATATATATATATATAAATAATTAAGTAAAAGTTTCTCAAGTATTTCTGTACACACAATATATATACATAATCACACATTTATTGTAAAAACAATAAAGTACAAAGAAAACTTAAATATTATGGCGGTAGATAAAGTATTCATAGTATTTTTATAGCAGTGTATATGCATCGAGCAGTCTATATAATATTAAAAGCTTAAAATTCATATATTTATAAAAAAAATATAAATACATTAATAATAGCAATCATAATTCTATAACACAAATAAATAGCTAAGAATTAGTTATTCTAAAATTATAAATTTATTCAGTATATATATAAATATATAAGAAAAACAGTTAATATTTTAATTGTGCTCATAATGTAAAATTTGCATAAAACAATATTAAAAGTATTACAAAATTAAATTAATTATTAAATCAAACTCGCGCGTAGCGCGAGTACAAAATCTAGTAGAACATAAAACATATGAAATTAGTGTAATGGGACATAGTTATCATTTTTTGGCCTAAAAACTAATTTTCCCTTTATTTATTCACCTTTTCAAAAAAAATTAAAACATTATTTTTAATATAACTTTTACAGTTACGCTTGCAAAGAAAAATAGAAAATAGAAGAAAATGCTATTGGGATAACATGTCTGAGTTTTTGGGTATTCTGGCAAATCATTTTGAAACACTAATAAATATCAAAGAAATCCGACCAAACTTTTTCTATAACATGTTACCTTTATTAATATCAAAGAGGTTTGACATAGTACAAAAATCGAAACAAACTAAATACATTTTTAAGTTGAATATGATAATATAAAAAGTTATGACACAATTTTCCTAACTCTTTAACTTTATTATAACCGAACTAATTAACAACTAAGTCTTATGTAAAAAAATTGAACAGTGCGCACACTTTCGTTATCCAACAAAAAATATTGAACTCCGAGCAGTTTTCCTTGTAGAAGAGATAACTATTAATGTTTTTTTTTTCTGTAAAGTAACTGCATTGACAAGTTAGGTCTCTTGTCTGCATTGCATTTCACAAGTATAGTTACCCGAACATGAGAACTGAAGCAACAAAAACATGAAGTTAACATTGTTGGCGAAAGGACAAAGCCTAAAAAGCAGGTCTTTATATAACAAAAAATAAAGCATAAACAAGAGAAGATCATTTAAGCTACAACCAAAGCTTGGGGAGTGTTATCAGAGATTAGTTGGACAATGCAGATGGACGAAGCTACTGTTGATATTACCCTCTTAAGTTGCCTTGAAACGTGAGTCACATCTTCTACAGTCCATGCAGTATGGTGCAGTATAATTTTTTCAAGATTAGGCATTGTCTCCAAGAAATACTTGATCTGCTCAATCTGGCTCTCCATGTTACCATAGTAATCACCCACCCTAAATATCTTTAATACCTTCACCGTACTTGAAGATAGGCAACTAAAAATCTCCTCTTCCTCAACGAAAAGTTGGCAGAAACACAGATCACCCCAACTGTCCGTCGCTTTGTTGACGAGTCCCGGGAAAATATCTCAGGTATAAAGAAACACAGAAAAAAATAGGCATTTAAAAGTAGCTATTTTCCATACTTGAAAGACAAGAGTCTCCAGATTTGGAGAGTTGTTGAGTAAGATCCATCAATGGTTTCCACCCTACTCTAGGCTACTCTCGATAGTTAACTCAGTCAAGTTGTTGAATAGTGTATTGTTTTACAACAGCATGTAAGTACCTGAAACAAATCAAGAGCAACATGACTATTCGCAATTTTATAGTTAACTGAAATCATAAAAAGCAAGAACGATTAAGAGTAATGAAATAC
>NW_026616294.1:0-27237 GCF_000801105.2 Raphanus sativus | reverse complement strand
ATCTATGTCATATTTTCCCTGAAGCCATATCATCAATTTTAGTAGCTATGTCGTATTTGTTTTGTGAAACTAATTGTTGAGAGGACATGTGGCAAAAACACTTTGCAAATGTAGTCTATAGGATTACAATTTTTATCTACCACAAAAAAAAATACTAAATTCATTTTATCAATTATATATCTTCTTATTTACACTAATCTATTAAATATATTGAATTTCTAAAATCATTAATAATTATAAAAATATTAATAATAAATCAATTTTAACTTTAAATATTAAATTTTACTTTTAGCTATATCAAAACTGTTGAAAAAAATCTAATAAGATTTTCCTAAATTTTTATACTATTATTTTAAATTAGTTTACTGATTAATTTCGTAGTTAATAATTTAATGTTAGACAAAATTTATTAAAAACAAAATAGCAAAAAGACTATGCTATTTTTTATAAATTTTAAAATTATAATCTATATTATACCAAAGTTATATATTTATAAAATGACCGTATGAATTAGTTTTTTGAATTAAAAAATAGAAAGGTGTTTGGTTACGAATCGAATGTTACACGTTACAACTCAAAAGCAAGCCCACTTTCTATAATAATATAGTATTGTTTAGTTTAACTTTAAATATAAGTTACCTACCAAAAAAAAACTTTAAATATAAGTTGGTCGCTGCGTTCCACGTATGAAGCGAATTTGCCTTTGTAATTAAATACAGTATAGTTTACAATGAAGACAACAAGAATCTTAATTTTGGCATAAATCATGACGGACCATGTGCGGGTCTTCATGCCCAGCATATAAGCAACCAAACACTACACCTGCTGAATTTTATACGATTGGTAATGAAGTAATACAAAGGAGAGTCCCTCGCAGGGCCAATACGACCTGCATGAGAGCCAACTAGCCAACAATCTTTTAACTCAAAACCACTTACTCCTGCCCCAACTAGAGAAGGATTCTATACCTCCTCACAACAACCTACTACACTAAAACATCAATATCATGAACCGACTCTAAAATTTGTGGGACATGAAACAATCACGATGTAAAAACTGGATGATCCATACATATATATTTTTGGTTGGTTTAGAGACCAAATAATTTACTAATTAATACTAAAAAATTTGGAGACCAAAACAGATATTTCATCTGACTGTCTTCAGAATTGGTTTTGATCAACCGGTAGACCACCAAAACCAAAGAGAAGACTAACATCGTGACCAATAAACAGAAGTTACAACTTTCTCAGTATGGAATGGACAAATGTTAGTGGAAGAGGTAAAAGAGGTCGTCGCGGCCGAGGGAACCACAATCAATAGTTAGTGTCTTTCTATTTCTGTCTTTCTAGGATTCAATTGTGAATCTTTCTCTAGAGTTCTTTAACTCTATGCTTGTTGCAAACTTTTCCAAACTTATGAGTTAAAACTCATACTTGTATTTTCTTATGTATTTTAATTGAAAGCTCTTTTTCAAAAAAAAAAAAAAAAAAAAAAATTCATAAACGACAGAGGCTACAACCTTCCCGTTATTAAAGACATCAAGAAGTCACATAGACTTGAACCATGCATATGATTTCTTGAACCTATCCAAAGATGCAATTTAGGAATGAGATAGACAACCACATACTAATCATCAGATCCTTCCATTCTTGATACTACATAAATTTCTGTAGAAAGTAAAAAAAAAAAAGGAACAAATATACCACATCAAATAGATAACTAGAAAAATCTAAAACACCATCCTAGGCATTCTCACTATCGTTTACATATACTTCACGAAACAACATTGCATTCATAACTAATGCTTTCAAACATCACTTGCGACATTTAAAAAAAAAAAAACTTAAAAACTTTTTTCTATCTTTATATTCTAAGGAGAAAAATACTGAGTTCAGGACCTCCGTTTTTGTCAGGGTTCATCATGTAAAACGCTTCCGAGTCACAACTCCCGACTACTCGTTCAAATCTACCTCTCATATACAACAACTCACCAACCTCCTCTCCACCACCTGACACGTCATCAATACGCTTCGTCGTCGGAATAACTCCAGCTCCAACCGTAACCCTAGATACAGTGTTCAACACGCGCCAATCCGACTCGTTACACGCGCCGACACGTGAAACCGCGTAACCGCACTTCCTCCCGTTGCAATACATGGACCACTTAGGCTCGTGGAAAAGCTTTGTACCCGACCGGTGACGTTTCTCGCACTCCAACGCGATCCTGACTAGTCCTGACGACATCTCTTTGACTAGAGATGCCGTTGACATGGCTAGGTCTAAGAGCAGCACTGGGTCGGAACTCGGACCGTACTGGACGCAAAACGTGACATGGCCTCTTCTGTGTCCGTACAACGTCCCGGTGACTCTTTTCCCGAGGGAAGAGGATCCACCGGTGACGAGTGAGATCATCTGGTTAGAAACGCTGGAGGAAGAAGGAAACGAGAGGAAGTTGCAAACGGGGAGGTTAATGAGTTTGATGAGAGAACGCAAGAGGGAAGAAAGCTTCACGTTGACTTTGACGATGCTGCTAGAGGAGGAAGAAGAAGAGGAGGAGGAGGAGTCTCTCCCGCAAGGTATGAGGAAGAGTTCATGCTCAGAGATGGTTGGGATCAAAGCGAGGGAGGAAGGAGAACGAGAATGAGAGCCTCGGGACAGAGAGGTCTCTGGATTGATCTTTCTTGTGTCGTAGCGCTGAAGCTTCTTTGAAGATAGAGTTCGTGGTTCTGCACCATTATTATGAATTTATGATATGTCTTGATATTGATCCACTGATGAGAGGTGTTGATATATAATCTTTTTTCGGGGACCAAAGTGATTATGAGTTTTCAGAGAGGTGTGGCCGATTTGTGTGTATTTATGCACATTTTTAAATGAACATCTTTGAAAGGATACATTTGTGATAAATTATCTATTGCTTATCATTTTTGAGAGGCCCTCCAATAAAATTATATATTATAGTTTTTTATTGAGAAATTGCCACTAATATCATTTTCATGATACAACTTTTCAAAAATACACTAATCAACTTTACCTTTAAAATTTTAATAGGTAAAATACCATTGTACCCCTAACTAAATAAATCTAAAATAACTTCTTTTCCTACGATTTCTCTAGATCTCAGATCCATGAAACTTAATTTATCCGATTGGCCAATTCCAACGAATACTCCGGCGAGATTTAATGATGCTGTCGAGTTCTTCGGCGAGATTTGACGATGTTGACGACGAGTTATATTTTATCCAGCGAGATTTGACGAGGATTACAACCTCAAATTGTTTTCTGAATCTATCATCATCGTCGATCAATCCGTTCAGGTACTATGCCGTTTATCAGACTCCGTTCTGGACCTCTTTCGCGGTTTGCTCGAGTTCGAAGGATGCGACTCTAAATTGGTTCTAGTCTTTGTGAAAAGCTTCGGGTTTTTGATTCGTGGGAATTGGAAGTTCAATCCGACTGAGAATCATCCGTTTTTTAGGGTATAGTATGTGATACACATAGTCGTTCCTGATCATAGCCATTCAAATTGATTAAGAAAAAAATATAATGTTGTAGGTTTGTGTTATAGGTGATGATATGCGTCTAATGAGCCAAACTGGGGAATTGATCATTCTACTGTTGTTAATGTTAAGGAACTGCATATTAGCCCTCCTATCTTGACTGCTAAAAGCCCTTTCTTCTACAAGGTTTCTTTTAACTCATTTGTTTCTTCTTCTTCTTCTTTTATAGCCTTGTTGGTTTGTTTCTGTTTATGTCACATGTAACACTATTCTTTTGCCTTCTTGTTGTAGCTGTTCTCTAACGGAATGAGGGAATCAGAACAAAAACATGTAACCCTTAGAATTAGTGCACAAGGTATGGCAATTTCATGTCATACTTTTCTCATTCTCGTCTTGTTGGCTTTGGTTCTTTATTCTTTTTTTTTTGTCCATGAAAGATTATCAGTGTAAAGAAACTTTACAATGTTGATTTATCATGCTCTGTTTTAATGTTTATGGCAGAGAAAGGTGCTTTGATGGAGCTTTTGAACTTTGTGTACAGAAATTCTCTAACTGTCACAACAGCACCTGCTTTGTTAGATGTGCTTATGGCTGCTGACAAGTTTGAGGTTGCTTCCTGCATGAGGTATTGCAGTAGTCTTCTCCGCAATATGCCTATGACTCCCGATTCCGCTTTGCTCTATCTCGAGCTCCTCTCCAGTGTCTTAATGGCCGAAGCTGTTGAGCCTCTAACTGATGCAGCAAAACAGTTCCTTGCCTCCAGCTTTGTAAGGGTTTATAACTTATTTTATAAAGATTTATAAATTAGTTATAAAAATTTATAAATGATTATAAATTATTTATAAGAGCTTTTAATCATTTAAAAGATTTTACTACTCAGCTATAAATGTTTATACATCATTTTGTAATGATTTATAAATCAATTATAAAGATTTAAAATGAGTCTTATAAATAATTTACAAGCCTTTAAAAAAATCAAAATGATCTAGTAAGTCTTATAAATCATTTACAAGTGCTCATTGATAATTTTATAAGCGTTTAAAAATAATATTATAAGAGTTTTAAAAATGTTTATAATTAATTAATAAGAATTTATAAATTAATTATGAGAGTTTAGAATCAATCAGGAGAATCATATTAAGATGATCTTGAAAAGAAAGTATACCCATGCATAAGAATAATATGTGACTGGCTTGTGTCAAGATTTTGAAGATTGACAAGATTGGTGAGCTGTTTGAAGAAGCAAGAGAGACTCTGAACAAGAACGTGGTTTGTTAGATCCAAGAAATACTGATTTATAAAGCTTTATAAAATTTGCAGAGTTAACTTCTTAACACCATTTTTTCTCTCATCTTCTTCATACATCTCTTAACACAACATCAAAAATTTGATCCATTTAACAGAAAGACCCAAGCATAGTTATTCACCTTTGAAGAAAAAGGTAATATGACCAAATTATCAAGTGGCCATGCAATTGATGAACCACGTGCATCTTTCAATGTCTCGATTTCTTCAGACTTCCTCCAAAAGACGGCATCATCTACCATCACTGCATAAACCCACACTCTAGCTGCATTCAGACCCAATCGTACAAAGTGGACATTTTGATTTGGGTCTGTTGAATGCATCCGTCCTTCGGCAACTACATGTTTCTTTCCACCAATGTCCAGCAGTTTGCATTTCTGATCCACTTGTATAGTTTCAGATCCATGTTTTGGCTGTCATGTTTAAGATATACATATTCATTTCAATGTCAAACTGTAACAAGAACAATATTACTACATTTTATAAGGCATTATAAATAGTTAATTTTCCTTAGAATCATTGTTATTCACGTTAGAAAACGAAGAAGAATCTATATTTTATAAGCAGTTATAATTGGGATAATTACCTTTTGCACAGGTTTCTCGACTTCAACATCAGCTTCTTCTTGTTCCTATTTAATCATCATATCAAAAATTGGATCAATTAAACAAAAAATACCCAATGCATTGCTGTAACAAGAACAATATTACTACATTTTATAAGACATTATAAATAGTTATTTTTCCTTAGAAGCATAAGTTATTCACGTTTGAAAACGAAGAAGAATCTATATTTTATAAGAAGTTATAACTTCTTATAACTTCTTATTTATAGGAAGACTTATAAAGTTAAAAGAATAAAAATCAATATTTTATAAGTCTTTATAAATTGAGCTAACTACCTTTTGAACAGGCTTCTGGACCTCAACTTCCTTCTCCACTTCATCTTCTTCTTGTTCCTATTTTATCATCATATAAAAAATTTGATCCATTAAACAAAACATACCCAAACCATTCTTTAAAAATATTTATAAAGACTTATAAAGTTATAGAGACTTATAAAGTTAGAAGAATAAGAATCAATATTTCATAATTATTTATAAATTGAGCTTCCTACCTTTTGAACAGGCTCTCGACCTCAGCATCAACTTCCTTCTACCCTTCATCTTCTTCTTGTTCCTATTTTATCATCATATAAAAAAATTGATCCATGGAGAATCTACATTTTATAAATCGTTATAAATAGAGTTATTTACCTTTTTCCCTCTTCCACTTTTTTCCTTTAACTTGCTCGGGCTTCTTGACTTCAGCATCAACTTCAACATTGTTGGAATTAGTCTGTGAAATTTATAAATAACATTTCACAAATTTTTGGAATTAGTCTGTGAAATTCCAAAGACAATTTTATAAGACGTTATAAATCAGTTTATAAAGGCTTGTAAATTATCTTACCTCATTGACTTCGCCATCAGCTTCCACATGCTCGTTTTTTTCATGTTGCGGCTGCTCATGTGTTCCAAAAAAATCAGTAACAGAAATGCTGATGCTAAGTATACATCTTTACCTTTTTCAATTTTATAAACCACTATAAAGAACTACAGGTGAAGCTTATAAAGGCTTATAAATTATCTTACCTCATTGACTTCACCACCAGCTTTCACATGCTCGTCTTCTTCTTCATGTTGCAGCTGCTCCTGAAAAAATCAGTAACAGAAATGTTGATGCTAAGTATACATATTTACCTTTTTCAATTTTATAAACCACTATAAATAACTACAGAGGAAGCTTATAAAGGCTTATAAATTATCTTACCTCATTGACTTTGCCACAACTTTCACATGCTCGTCTTCTTCTTCATGTTGCAGCTGCTCCTGGAAAAATCAGTAACAGAAATGCTGATGCTAAGTAACAATCTGATGAAGAACTCTTGTATAACAAGCTTCTTTTATAAAGCCTTGTAAATCCTTGATCAGTTATATTACAAACAAATCATGAAACTCGGATTTATAAGGTATTATAATTACTCAATATGCAGTGTCAACCATCAGAACATCTCTTTCCCTTAGCTGGAATAATTAAAATGACAAGTAGAAATCAACCTATTCTATAATCTCACCTCTATTGAGTAGTAGAAAGATGAATAAAAGGGACATGATCATGACAATAAATCACTCTTTGAATACATTCAGTGAAGAAGAAGCTATCACATTTGGATTTTTCTTGAACTCCAAATGCAATACCAATTCAAATAGAGATACCAATACCAAATGTAACTATCTCCATCACAAACAACAACGAACTACTTCCAATAAAAATTAAAGACTAGCAAGTACGAATAGGCAATTGAAAGGAGATAGAGAAAATTGACAAATTTAAAAGGAGATATACGCATACCATCTGAGAAAATTGAACCGGAGAAGGATTCGACATCGTCGGCGTGTGAGAGAGACGGCGGCGGATCTTCGGCGTGTGAGAGAGAAACGAGGTGTGAGAGAGAGATGACAGCGGATCTTCGGCGTGTGAGAGAGAGACGACGTGTGAGATAGAGACGACGGCGGATCTTCGGCGTGTGAGAGAGAGACGTCAGATCTCAGCTGATCTCCGGCGAACGATGAGCTGAGGGAGAGATTAGAGAATGAGATTAATGTTTGAGGAGATAAAGGAATGTTAATTTGGTCATTTGGCAATTAATGAAAAAAGTATTTATAAAAATGTCTCCCTCCTAAGTGCATATTTGCAAAGTGGTACTACCAAAGTGGTAGTTTAAAAATTTTTCCTTTTTTATTGGGGGTTGAAGTTAACATAAAATACAGACTACAGCTAGAATGCTATTTTATGGAGTAGAATTATTTGGAATAGATCTTTCATAAAATTCTATAAAATATTTAAAAATTACAACATGAAATTTTTAAAAATATTCCACATATTATATTTTTTAGAATGAAAAAAAGAAAAATAAATATTCAGTAACTATCTTTTTTTAGCAACATTCAGTAACTATCTATTATTTTTATTCAAAATTATAAATTCTCGTGAATGTGTGAAATGTATGGACTTCACTATTTTATTAATAGTTTTTATTCCATTTTTATCAAAGCCTCGCGGCCATTCCAGGCTAACAAAAAATGTTAAATTACTATCGTTTGGCTAGAGAAACATTGATCATTTAAAAGTTTTAATAAATTTTGAGATAAAACTTTAGGAAAATTTGGAAAAATACATTTATATCTCTATAATATATTTGAGAAATCAGTTTCCTATGTGTCGCGCTCACGTTGATTCTCATAATGGTTGATTACACGAATACCCTTAATGAATTAATTTTAGTTATACCTATTACTAAAAATTGTTTAATTTCCTTTTTATTAATAAAGCTTCAATTGTTTAGCTGTTTACTTTCTGTGATTTTTATACAGTTCATCACCTTAGCACCAGGGTGAGGGAAAACTAGAATTACATTTTCCAACAAAGAAGAAAGTGAAGCTTGTTTTGATTGGATGTTTGTTCAGTTATTGTCATTATTTATCGTAGATTTTGGGTACACTCATTTCTCCAATATTACACTGTTCCTCAGACAATAAGGGCATGTCCTTGCACAAAAGTTTCAGGTTCCAGAGATTGTATTCAGTTTTGTCTTGTACCTTCATATTACCGAATCTTAGTCTGGTTAAAGTTCAATCTTTTTGATATGCGACAGTGGAAGAAACCTTCATTACGAGTAGAATCACTTAGCTGCCTCTTAGTAATGGGGTACAACTGTCTCATCAAAATCAATTCTAACACTGAGGTTTGTAGCCACTGTCTAACGCAAGGAGGTACATGTGCTCTCTTATTCTGGAGCTACCAACTACAAAGAGGATGTGTCACTTCTCTTTATGATAAGCATAGTGAGAAAGTACTTTCGTCAGTTAACACATCCTTTGAAGTAGAAGACAAATATGGTAACTTGCGATAGGAAACTGAGTTTGCTTTTTGGGTGTGAGAAGGTTAAAATAACCAAGCTACCTGATTTGGTGGCTAAGCGTTACATTGAGAATCAGGAGGAGGAAGTGTATAATTATCTTTACAGCTCTGAGGAGGATGATAAGGTTGATAAACTATTATATAAACTATTATAAATAATTTAGAAACCATTACAAATAATCTATAAATCTTTAGAAATTATTTATAAACATTTATAAATTATATATAATTCTTTACAAATAATTTATAAACCATTATAACTAATATATAAACATTTTATAAACCATTATAACTAATTTATAAAACATTTTATAAAGGTTTGTAAAATATTTAAAAGAGTTTATAAAACTATTTACAAGAACTTATAAGCTATCCATAAGAATTTATACATTTAAAAGTGTTTATAAATCAATTTACAAGGTTATATATCTATTTATAGAAGTTTATAAATCTATTTTATAAGGGTTTATTCCAAAGATTATAAGAATTTAATAATCTTCATAACACAATTTATAAGAGTTTATAAATCAAAATATAAATCAGTTAGAAGACTTTATAGATCATTTATAAATGTTTGTAGAAGTTTAAAAAAGAGTTTATAAAGGGTTTATAAAATATTTAGCAAGGGTTTATAATAAATATTTATAAAAAAATATAAAGATATAATTTATAAAAGTTTATAAAATAAATAATTTTTTTTTTGGAGTTTATAAACCATTTATAAAGGTTTATAAGGATTTATAAAAAAATATTATAAAGGCTTATATGAAATTTTTTGTATATAATCATTTATAAGAGTTTATAAAACTATTTATGAACCATTTATAAATTGTATAAGAGCTTATAAGACCTTGTATCAACCATCTATAAAGTTTATAAAACACATATAAATATTTATATAACTACTTATAAAATTTTATAAAACTATCTAAAAGGGTTTATAAAACTATTTAAATTTTATAAAAACTGAAGAAAGAGACATGGTTGATCTCACGGCTTTCCTTGACATCTACAGGCCACCGGATCTTCCCTTCCCCTGTAAGCGGCAACCTTCTCTTGTTTCATCTTCTATTTTTAAGATAGATATCATTCTAATCTTAGATTTATAACTAATTTATTGTATGTGTGATTATAGAATTCATAAATCATTTTGTTTATGATTTATATCATCTTGTAAGGGTTTATAAGAGCTTTTCTTTTGTGTCGATGGGTTTAGGAAATATTTATAAGAGTTGATCAAATATATATGAAATATAAAATCTATTTACAAAGGTTTATAAATCTTATCTAAAATTTTATAAATATATTTTATAAGGGTTTATAAAATATTTATAACAGTTTAGAAATCCTTATTAACAATTTATGAGGGGTTTATAAGGGTTTTTAAATGGTTTTATAAATCAGTTTATGTCACTTTTGAAACTAATATTATTATAAATCTGGGTTTTATGATATTCTGATAATACATCAAAACAATTTATAAGTTTTATAAAGTAGCATTTGAATTATATATATATATATATATATATATATATATATATATATATATATATATATATATAAATGTTTATAAAACAGAAAAGAATATTCTCCTTAAACAATTTATAAGGGTTTATAAAGGTAAAATAAATTAGTTAGAAGAACCCTTAATCATTTAAATAGTTTATAACCATTTAGAAAGTCTAATAAAAACAATGAGACAGGAGGACACGTTTTGCAGGAGGTGTTCTTGTTCATTTGTCGGAAGTATGATGATAACAAAGATCCTAGTCTTTGGTTAACATGCAGCTCAGAAGCCAAAGTCTCAAGCTCTTCTGCATCAAAAGTCTTAGTTTGACTTTGATCTGATTCAATATTGTTACAGGTTATGATGACAAATGCATATACATAACTGCAGGCGGGTATATCGTAAAACTGTTCCAGATTTTCAAAACTGAAGAAACAATGCATACATATTCTTACTGATATGCTTAAAAATCTTCTGCAGGAACAGAACCAAGGCAGCGAATACAACTGCACTGACCTCCTCTGATTCAACTTTGCGTGGAAAAGAATGGATTTTGAGACTCTGTATGTGATCTTGTTGTTGTTCAGTTTTCAGAATTTGAATTCAGTCATTGTAGCCAAAATCTGAGAACATTGAGTCAATGTTTAAGCAGGAATGCAGCAATAGCAAGAAAATGTAACATTTGTTCCCCAACGGTTTGGTCTAGAAAGTGTGACCAACATATATTTTGTCTCTCTTTCTGCAGTGGAATTGTTGTACAAACATATCTGAAAAACTATGATCTGAGTCTATCTTCATTGCAATTCACAAAAAAAAAAAAAATTCAGAACTTATGTAATGGTAACATGGCTTTGCTGCTGCGCGGTTGCCATAGCAAAGCGCAATAGGCTTTACAAAGCAGTCTGAGCTATCACTTGACGTCTTGACGACGAGGAAGAATTAATACCATGCGTGTAACATTCCTCGGCTTTACGCATATCACCATTCTTGTAGGCTTGATTTCCCCTGATACAAAAAAAAGCATTACTCCTCTCAGTTCTCAGAAACATAAGTATTCAAAAGAAGCTGTTTGAGTTAGAATGTAATAATACCTTAGTCGCCAAACCTCACATTCAGCAGGCATCACAGACGCAGAAGCTGACTCCTGTCTGGCTTGACCTGTATTCACAGGTTGGTTCTCTTGATTGTATCGCATGGTAGTGTTGAGATTCTTTTTCTGAAAAACATTATTAACTTTTCCAGAGCTGCCAAAGATAAATGCAGGAGGTGCGTTACTAAACTCCCTTGCTTCCTCGCTGATATTAAGCTTCTTCATCTCAGCAGGAAGGTTCACTTAAGAATCACCATCTCTAGCTTTACCATCACCACTGTCAGACTTTCTACAACCCTCCCTTCCAGTTTTACCACTATCCACATCCAAACATCTGCTTTCATCATTACACGGTGGTGTGGACTTCTCGGAACCAAAGACAAAGTCACCTACAGGTGTGCTAAACTCCTCCTCATCAGATACTAGAGTTACTGCTGCATTACCTGGAGTTGTGTCTTTTGCACCAGAACCGTTCCCATTACCCCCAAAAACAAAAGGTTTACCCACAGGTGACTTGCCATCATTCACTCTGTTCATATGGAGACTACCTACAGAAACTACAAAAGACAAAAAATATCAAAAAATTGAATCTTTTAAGGCAATCAAACACTGCAGAAACCGACATTTACTGGGCAGCGCTGCAAAGGGATGGAAACCAGGTGGAGCCTCGTCGGGAAAGGAGGTACCTTTCACCTTTCATCAAGTGTTCGTCTGCTTAGCTCTGCTTTCTTCTGTGGATGATCAGTCATTAAAGATGGAGTCTGATACTAAACGGGAGTCTCGTCGATTTCGTCAAAGATTGCCAAATTAGCAACCGTCACAGACTACTACGAGCTCCATCGACTCCGGCCTTCCGCAGGTGCCGCACGCTGCGTCCCGATTTGGCTCGGGAACCTCCACAGGGGCTCCGGGCGCAGGGTCCGATCTCACAATCATCGACCGGATCGGAGATGAAACCTCCGGAGAGAAACCTGTCGTGGGGGAAGAAGAAGAACAATTTAATTATTCAAGGGTATAACGGTATTTTAATCACTAAAAATCTGATGGTATAGTTGGTTAGTGTATAGTTGAAAAGTGGTATAAAAAAAATGGTATTATTGACAATTTCTCTTATATGTTTGTAACAATACATATTAGCAGGCCTGCATATTATACACATACTGACAAGTAACAAACACACATCTACTGTGTATATACGCATGTTCATGTGGTTATATTATATGTTGACAAGTGTGACGCCACAATGTACCCATAAATAGGCACGCACCTTTGCTTTATTATAAAAACCAATTAGAAGTATGACTATAGTCATTGTAAGCTAACAACTAAAGGTATTATAGTTGAGTCTGATTATATAAAACGGAGAATTGTAAAGGGAGATTAACTATGCTGTTTGGGCGGTTCCAAACACAAGATAAGGTTCGTCGTTCATGATGTAATATGCTGGTGACCTAATTAACTATATCACAAACCGCACGCACATCATCGGACACATGGTTTCTTTAGATGACTGGTTTGACACTTTTGTTCTACTTTAATTATAAGCACTTAAACTAATTTCATTTGCAATGGGATAATATCTCAAAGAAATAAAAGTCAGTTTCTCTCTGACACGCTTCCCAATGCAGAACCGTTGGGCCATTCCTGGCCAAGCTTCCGTCGTGAGACCTCCGTCGCCTACCTCCGGTGACACTCCCCTGCCTCCGCCTTTCCCCCCAGACCCCCCTCCAGCTAACCTTTCTCCTGTCCAATTTCCACCCTTAACTGCCTTCCCTCCTATGACCCGAGCTGAAATCCGTCGTTCACTTCTCACCCCACCAACTACTGATATTGTTATGGTACAGGCTGTTCATCAGACTTTAGCTGTAACTGATACCTCCCCCACTACTCAGAGTATTCCCTCTGAGAAATCAACTGAGATTGGATCTCAAGTTACTGTTCCTGCTACAGAAAACCCTAACTCTGTATCACAACCTGATCCAGAAGAAACTAGCCAACGCCATTTCAAAATCCTTCCTCCTACAAACAACTCCCCCATCATCACCAATAAAGCCTCACAACTACCGTCAACAAACCAAATTACAGTCGCTCCATCTCCTGTCCCAACCTCTAATCCTTCAGCTACCCTCCCTGTGCGACCAATCCTCCACAAAACCTTTCCCTCCCAGCTCCCTCTGTACCCACTAACACTCAGTTTCCACCTGTACCCAACAACTCTCAGTCTCCACCTACCCTTGCAGAAAAGCTCAGAGTCAAAGGAGATAGGACTCTCTCAAGACTAGCGCCTATGCAAATTTCTGATACTGGTAGGCCGAGAGTTTTTATACCTGATGCTGTATTTGAAGAAGGCGCCAATCTCCACAAAGACTTCATCATCTGTTACTTCAATGGTCGACCTCCGCCTTTCCTCCAAATCCAAAGTGTCCATTAAATCATATGTGGGGAAAGGGCGGAAGTTAGAAATTCACAACAATCCATTACAGAGATCCACTTTGGTAAGGATACCGAGTGAATTTCTAAGACAGAAGATACTAGAAAAAAATATATGGTATGTAGGAGACTCAATGTTCCATACCGCCCAGTGGTCAACGGTTCACTCCTCTGCTACGCCTTCTCTCAGCTCCATCAAGATATGGGCCCATCTCACGGGTGTGCCACTAGACTTGCGGCATTAGAAGGGGCTCAGTCTGGTAGCGGGGCTTGTTGGAGATCCTAAGGAAACAGATGATTTCACCCTCAACCTAGTCATCCTCTCTCTGTCGCACGTCAAAGTGGAAGTCGATCTCACAAAACCTCTCCCAAGTGTAGTGGAATTTCAGAGGCAGAGTGGAGAGGTGGTGGAAGTACAGGTATCTTACCCTTGGCTCCCACCAACCTTTTCGCATTGTAAGGAACTTGGGCATGTGATTAGGAATTGTCTCCACTACATTCCTCCTCCACCTGCTGTAGCTTCCACACCTGCAGAGAAAACACAAAAATCTAAACAGAGTGCTACGCCTAATCCCAACCAAAAGAAACATCCCCCTGGAACTCCGAAGAATAAACACTATGTTGCAGTGAGGAAAATCTTACCTCCTGTTGTGACCCCTCCCATTCTACCACTCTCTACCCTGCCTGGTGTCCCTATCCATGTCAACTCCCCTGCAGCCTCTGTCTCTCTCCCTACTAGCCCCTTAGCCTCTCAAACACCACTCACTGTTTTTTCTTCAAAACTAAACACAGACCGATTAACCCACCAGAGTCCTTCTGACAAACTAAATAAACCATCCCTCAAAAGAACCCGTTCTTCTCCTACCCTCTCCCCTCCATCCCATCCATCGATTCATTTTCAATCATCTACCCCCTTTAAATTAACCCCTCAGCCTCCCCTGTTTCCTGAGATTGGTACTTTGCAGTACATTCAACAGTCTCCGTTCATTGGCCCTACTACTTCTAACCCTTTTTCACCTCTTATTTTGGATGATTCTCTCCAGTCTTCTGGAGATCCCCCCTCTAATCCCCAATGAGTGCAAAGCTCTTTTTTTGGAATGTCCGTGGCTTGAATCACCCGGACAAGCATAGGCCTTTTTCGGACTGGCTTAGAAGCCATAAACCTATTTTTGGAGCGCTGCTCGAGACACATATCAAGGAACCCTCTCTAGCCCATTTGATGTCGTCTTTATGCAGAGGATGGCATTACAGCTCAAATCACTTGTCGGATGCGGATGGTAGAATCGTTCTGATCTGGAAGGATCCTGTAAAAGTGCAAATTATTTCTCAATCAAGGCAGATGTTAACGTGTCAACTCAAACTCCCTAATTGTGCTCCTATCACCTACTCAGCAATCTATGCTTCAAATGAAGTGGAAGAGAGACTTGATCTATGGGTTGAGTTGATAAATCTCCATACCTCTCTTTCGCTAGACTCTACGCCATGGATGATAGGTGGTGACTTCAACCAGATACTGTATCCTCATGACCACTCGACGTTTAATCATCTCACTCATGCTTCTCAAATGTACCAGTTTCGTGATGCTCTCCTGCAGATGAGCATCTATGATCTGCGATTCCAAGGGCCTGTTCACACATGGTCAAATAAGCGAGATATAATGCCAGTAGCAAAGAAACTGGACAGATGCTTAATCAATAGCGAAATCATCTCTACATTTCCTCAAGCCACTGCCATTTTCCTACCGCCAGCCCTATCTGACCATGCCCCATGCCTCATAGACCTAGCCTACCCTCTTCCCTCAGCCGGTACCCAGCCATTCAAATTCCTAAACTATTTAACCAAACACCCGGAGTTCTTGGAGGTAGTGACTGATGCTTGGTCTCAGGCCGGAAGTTTGTCTGCCAACCTTACTGCTCTGTGTTGGAAGCTGAAAAGCATTAAGAGAAGTTTAAAAATACTAAATAGAGAGAATTATTCCAACATTCAAAAGAGAGTGAGAGAGACTTACGGTTTGTTGCAACTTGCGCAGGTACATGCTCTAACGGATCCAACCCCTGAAACATTTACGGAGGAACATAAGCTCAACCAGAAATGGCAACTCCTGAGGCAGATAGAAGAATGTTATTTCAAGCAAAAGTCAAGGATAAACTGGCTACTCGAGGGGGATCTAAACACCACCTTTTTCCACCGTGTCTGCCAAGTAAGAGCAAGTTACAACTCTATACGCTCCTTCTTACTTCTGACGGGTGAAATCATCAATGACCCCATGGAGATGAGTAACCATGCAATAGCTCATTTCCAGAAGGTACTAGGTCCTGATTGTTTACCGCAGATATGGTTCACCCCTTCCCACTGGTTCCAGAACCTCTCGACTTTTCAGTGTAACCAGCAGCAACGCGATGTTATTCTCTTGATGCCCACATCAGAGGAAATAACCAAGCTTATGTTCTCCTTGAACCCTAACAAAGCTCCTGGTCCTGATGGCCTTTCTTCGGCATTCTTCAAAGGTGCTTGGTCACTGGTAAGAGGAGAGTGCATTGCCGCCATTCAAGATTTCTTCAACTCTGGGTTCCTGCCAAAGACAGCAAATGCAACCATACTCACACTGGTCCCTAAATTCAATGGAGCTTCAAGAATATCTGAGTTTCGACCTATATCATGCCTCAATACTATCTACAAGGTCATCTCACGATTGCTAGTGCGAAAACTTAAGCCTCTTCTCAAAGATCTAATCATGCCTAATCAAACAGCTTTTGTCGAAGGGAGACTTCTAGTGGAGAACACTGTACTTGCTAGTGAGCTCGTCAATGGTTACCATAAAAACAAGGGGGCAAAGAAGGTTACCATCAAAGTCGACATAGCGAAAGCGTTTGATACACTCTCATGGGAGTTCCTCTTCTCGGCTCTTGAAAGTCTGTCCCTGCCTCCAGCTTATACCCGACTTCTCAGAGCCTGCATCTGCACAACATCGTTCATGGTGGGTTACAATGGCACGGTGAATGGTTACTTTAAAGGAAAGAGGGGATTAAGGCCGGGAGACCCGCTTTCTCCCTACCTTTTTGTGATTGCGATGAACTATCTATCGATGATGCTAGACAAGGAAGCAAGAACAGGGAGCTTATCTTACCACCATAACTGCAGGAAGACAAGGTTGACGCACCTCTCCTTCGCGGACGACCTCCTGATTTTTATTGATGGTTCTCTAGAATCGGTCCAAAGAGTTCTTCAAATCCTCCATGAGTTTGAAAAACGTTCTGGACTGGCAGTGAGCTTACAAAAATCCACCTTCTTTGCATCTGGACTCTCTGAACCTGAAATAGCAACAATTCAAGCATCAACTGGAATGCCTTGTGGGACTCTACCTATGCGATACTTGGGAGTACCATTATGCACAAAAAAAGCTGAACTTACAGAACTGTGAGCCTCTGTTGCAGCAGATCAAACGAAGGTTCTCCTCATGGTCATGCAAAGCATTATCCTTCGCAGGGCGTTTGCTATTGATAAAGACGGTCATATCAGGGGTCTCTACTTTCTGGTGCTCTACGTTCATCCTCCCGATGGCCTGCATCAATAAGATAAACTCTTTATGCAACTTGTTCTTATGGAAGGGTAAAAGTGAAGGTAATTACTCTGCCAAGGTGGGATAGGAAACTGTTACTCTTACCAAGGAACAAGGCGGCTTGGGAGTCAAGGACCTTCACACCTGGAATCTAGCGTGCATCTACAAGCTCATCTGGTTGTTGTTCTTTAGGCCTGACTCAGTGTGGGTGTGTTGGTTCAAGGAGGTTATTTTAAAAGGAGACTTGAGCAACTATTGGACAGTGAGACCGAGTACCTCTTTTTCGTGGATGGTGAACAAGTTGATCAAGTCAAGGGAGCTAGTTTTTCCTCTACTCCAAAGACGAGTAGGGAATGGAGAGACCACAACCTTCTGGGTGGATAACTGGATACCGTTTGGTAGCCTTCACACTTATTTGAATGCGAGAAGTTCAAGGTTGGGAATCCCTCAATCAGCTACGGTCGCATCCCTTTTTCGCAATGATCGATGGGAACTGCCTCCTGCAAGGACAGAAAAACTATTAGCTTTGCAGATTCACTTGACAACTGTTACATTGGATGAAAGGGAAGACTTTTATGAGTGGGAAGTGAATGGTAGAGTAAATGGCAGATACAGCATGGGAGAGATTTACATATACCTTAAGGGGCCGCAACCGTTGGTTTCCTGGTCTAACGTGATTTGGACTTCCTATGGTATCCCTCGCCAAAGCTTTCTTATGTGGCTTGTGCTGCTTGATAGGTGCCCTACGAGAGACAGGATGATTAGATGGGGAATAGATGTGAGTCCAAACTGCTTGCTCTGCAATACTACAAATGAGAGTAGGAATCATTTATTTTTTGAATGTGCTTACACTGCTACGATATGGGGAGCGATTGCAGCGAGATGTCAACTTCGCCCTTTGTTAAACTGGGACTCCACTCTGATGCAACTGCAGTCTCTGGGAGGTAATAAAGATCTGAAGCGCCTTACACTACTTGCGGTTCAAGCCACAATCTACTGGATATGGCGAGAGAGAAACACAAGGATTCATCAACAGATCTTCAAGACTACAGACTCCATCATTTCCACTATCGACAAGCAACTGAGGAACCGAATTCAGAGTATCAGGCACCAGAATCCATGACTCTCTTCGGCAATGATGCAACTATGGGTTCTTCGATCATGACCAAGAGACGGAGAGACCGATGATCACATTTCTACAAACACCGACAAGTGACTTTCTGCTTTCTTCTGCATTTTTAACTAGTGGGCCTAATGGGTTCCAATGATATGTGTGTCTAAAATTAACTCTGGACTTAGCCTATTCTACTCTGGCCGGGGTCTGTATGGTTTTTTTTTTTTTGCATTTATATATGAAAGCCTGTTCTTCAAGAAAAAAAAAAACATTAAGAATACATTTAAAACTTGGAATTGATCCTTATTCCTTACTAATACCCATATTTATTATTGGCTGACAAATTCGATCGAAGGATCTATCTTCTCGGACTATACATATTGTGGTCGGTCTGCGGCCCAACCTAAAACAATTATGGCCCATTTTCTCGAAAAGATTAACCAGCGAGAATGTACTGGCAAGGTTTTGAAACATGGGCACAATCAAAAGCCAAACCCTCCTCAAACTCTTCTTAAAACATACATGTACATACTAAATTCATAACTATATAGGCTTTATAGCATTTCATATTTTTGACTTTAAAAAAAAAAAATATATATATATATATATATTTATTTATTTATTTCAACCTGAAAAAAGGAATTTTAGATCGGTTACAAACCCAAATTGAACAAAAACTCCTAAGTCAATGTATTACAAAGCTCTATTTTTAACTAATTGCTTGGACGATATTAAACTCTACGTAATATGATAATGAATACACACCAAATACTTTCAAGAATATAATTCAAAACGTTACAAAAGAATGTTATACTTTCTTCCTATTCTTCTCAATGTAACAAGCAAACGAGATCTCCGTGTTTCATCTCCCAACAGTCATAATACTAACTCAACGATCACAAACATAACTTTTTGTTGAAATGCATGCAGTGATGTTATAAACAAAGGGATAATTTCATAATTCCGTCAACAAGCAAGTGGGGTGATTATTCGTTTGGACTTAGTTTTGAACACATTCGTCTGGAGTTACAATCAATGTTTCGTAAGAAAAAATGTTTTAGACTGTTGATTTGGAAACGTCTTAAATTTCTATGTACTAGTAAAAAAGCTAGCATTCGTTGTACGGGACGTAGTCTGGCCAAATGTAATTTTCGTAGACGCAAAAGAAATAAACTCGCAATCAAAATCAATGTCTAGAGGGTGTGAGAGCATTCGCCCCTGTAATACAATATGTTTTTAGGATTATGAAAAGTTATTTTAGTAAAACAAGGATGATTATAGAAAGTAAAATAACAAATTTTGAGATTAATATAAATATAAATCTAAAAGATTATAAATTATTTATTTGTAAAATTAATATACAAAATTTTAAACCGTATTTGTCTAAATTTACAAACTTTAAAACCGTTTTTGTCTCAATAGCGTTTTGCTCCTAAGTTTTTTTTTTTTTCTTAGTTCGCGTTTGTTGTGTGTTCACAACCCAGATGAGCAGAAACGGCATAGTATCTGGTCTTGTGTGTCTTAAATGGTGCGAATTTAAAAGTTCATATACATTCTTGTTGCGCATGTGCATGCCGCCGACCATTTGCTTTGGCTTTGACATTTACATAATATAAGCTATTAGGTGGGAAAAAAAACCAGAATCGAATCAGAACCAAACCGAAATATCTGAAATCAAAATCGGATAAAAACCTTCAAACATCCTAATGAATTCCTGTATCCAGGTATTTTTATAAATATCCAAAGTAATCCGAAATATCCAAGTTATAGTTATCTTATTATCTGATATTTATCTAAAATATCTTATTTTTAACCCAAATTATCCGAACTATCCGAAATAATCGAACCGAAACTGAATGAGAAACAATTTTTTCGGATATTTTGTGATTCCTATTTTGATTATCCGAACTGAATCAGACCCAAAATTATCTAAACCGAACCGAATCGAAAATAACTCAAGTAGTAAATGAATCTTCTAATCTCCTATCCAAATTATATGATATCCAAAATAACAAACCAAATCGAAATGCCCAGGCCTATAAACTACTTTACAAAAGGATATGAGTTGTACATTTTTGCCGATTGTTAGAGCAACTATATACAAAAAAAAAGAAAAAGAAAATACTCATATCTTATATATTAAAACAGAAGTCATGACTTCTTTCATGTGTAATTTTTTAGTTTGGACCATTTTTATTTTTTTATTAAATGTATTTTACTAAGACTAATAATATATATAATCTTTCAACTACTTTAATCATAATATCTTTTGATATCTTTTCATTTTAAATATAAATATATATTTTAAAAATTCTAGAAAATCTTTTAAATTTTTTAACAAGATCTCAATTTTCAAAGATTATATGTAAGTCTATTCACTATTTCGAAATTAGTTATGAAATTTTATTATATATTAATATATTATATATTAATTTATTAATTCATGTATAACTGTTTGCTATTAATTTATTTTCTTAATAAAGAGTTGTTTGATAATTTTATAGATGATCTTAACAACATTTCATTATAAAATTATTGGACTGATAACAGAGTTTAGTTACTTTATAAATAAACTTCATGGTACCAACATTACAAATATTACTAGATTATAAAAATAATTATGTTTTAAATTATATAGTACATCATTAGAAACATTAATTAGTTTGATGGTTGGCAAAATGAACGAAATTAATTGTTTGTATTTTTTTGTTTATGCTTAATAGATTAAATATCAAAAATAAATTGAGAAATTGCCAAAATACCATTTTCATAGTACCACTTTTCATGTTTACACTAACCACTTTTACCACTACTTTTAATGAAGGGTTTAGATTTGAACATTTAGGATTTAGGGTTTAGATTTTATGTTTTAGGGTTTAGATTTGATGTTTTAGGGTTTAAGGTATAAAGTTTAGGGTTTAGAGTTGAGGATTTAGGGTTTATAGTTGAGATTTCAGGGTTTAGGGTTTAGGATATTGAATTTAGGGTATATAGTTTAGGGTTTAGGGTTTAGAGTTGAAGATTTAGGGTTTAGGGTTTAGAATTGGGGGTTTAGGATTTAGAATTTTGGATTAAAATTTTGAAAAGCATATAAAAACAAAGATATAAGAGTCTTTAACATTTTAATAAAAAAGGTATTTTTGAAAATGTGTATTTAGTGGTGGTAAAGATGAATAATGGTACCTTCAAAGTGGTATTTTTGAAAATTCCCCTAAATTGATATTGATATATTTTTGGCATCTATTAAATTTAAATATGTGTATCCATTCTATTAAAAATTGAACATGACCTATTGATAAATGTTAAGTTTAAATAACTATATATTTAATTTATTTAAAAGATTATTCTATCAAATTAAATTAATACTAAACAAAATGAAATTACAAAAAAATCAAATATAAAAATTAAAATTTTCAAAAAAAAAATATTTGATTATTTATTACATATAATCCTATTATTCCAATTCTAAACATTTGATTTTCTTTACCTTACCATCAATCCAAATATTTTTGTATATAAAATAAAAATAATATCCGCACGATTGAGTGGGTCGAAATCTAGTTAATTATTAGGTTACAACGCGCAGTGTCTCATCGCTTCCAATTTCCAATGATTTCCGAGAACTCAGACGATATATTGTTACGTTTTTTTGTTCTCTTCTTATGCATTTTTAATATTCTTTTGGTCTGAATATTGTCTGACAATTATTGTTGTATGTAGCTGTATAGACAAGAAAAGTTTAAAGTATCCAATGTCATAAGAATTATGTTATGCGTTGTTTCTATGTAGATTAACGCCTATGACGTCTAACCCAGCTTACTTCAACATTAGCAGATATGTAGCCTAGATGATCTATATAGTACTACCAAACTAGAATACAAATATTATTATGAGTAAAGTAAAATTCAAAATTAGATTTAGCTGTAAATTTATATTGGCATTGGTTAAAACGTGTAAGTTTTGTGTGGTTTAAGTACAACGTGTTTTGATTAAAAACAACCTAAAACTCACTATTTATATTTTTTTTTCTTACCCAATAATATGAACCGGTGGAAATATGTTTTGCCCAAGGGGAGGGAAAAATATATTTCCGCAACTAAATTTTTCGTATTTATCAATTATCACACGCTATTCACATTTAACTTCTAACAATCACTTGAACAACCCTCACAATATGTGAATGGTGGCAGCGTGGATTTGCCATTTTCACATTGAAAACACAAAATAGAACAATTTAGAAAAATAAGTATATAAGACTATATATATGGCACTAACTTTTTTTTTTAACACTGATTTTATTCAATAACAAAGGGTTTAACAAACGAGTCTCCTAAGGCACAAACTCCTCACAAACAGAGAATTGGGGAGAAACAAGAAACATAACAAAGAAAGTAAAAACTGAACAAAAAGACACCATTAGAGTATCATTATCCGGGGTTCTAAAGAGGGTCTTTTAGTTTAATTGGAATTAAAAGAAAATGGAAAATACCAATAAACATAAACTACGTCTCTTAATTAGAGACCAGAAGAGACGGTCTTCAGCCACGCGTCATGATGAAATCGTTTTAGCTCTATCTTCTCCCTCTTTCGATTATCAACGCGTTTCTCACATCCCATCTTGTTGATCAGAGGAATTCCCGAGCTTCAGATCAACAATCATGGCCACTGCTGGAAACAAGAACATCAATGCCAAATTGGTTAGTTTTTTTCTGTTTTTGGTGTGCTGATTCTTTTATTAAGCTATAGATTCTTTCTGGGATCCTTTTGTTTATCCTCGGATCCTGAATTTGACTGATTTCCGATTTGGGAAATTCTTCTTCTTCCGATCTCAGAGTTTCGTAGATTGCATGTTTCATCAGTATAAAGCTAGGGCTTGAAGTAAAGGTTGTATCTTTTCATGGATTATCCCATCTGATACGGAGAGTTTCGAAGTTTGGAGAAGATGTCGGAAAGGAAATCTTTGGACGGGAATCGGTCAGGACCAGACACAGATAACTGTCGGAGGAGAGGGTCAAAGGAAAAGAGAGAGGACTCCGGTTGAGAAAGAGACCAATCGGCTAAAGAGGTACCCATTTCTTTTTACTTTTTTTACCATTACCGTTTAGTTGCGTGATGTGGCTTTTTTGGTGCAAACAAAAGGTTGCTGAGGAACAGAGTTTCAGCACAGCAAGCAAGAGAGAGAGAAAGAAAGCTTACTTGGGTGAGTTGGAAAACAGAGTAAAAGACTTGGAGAACAGAAACTCTGAACTTGAAGAGAAACTCTCTACTTTTCAAAACGAGAACCTGATGCTTAGATAGGTACATTTTTATCTATCCTCGCATCTTCGGTGTCAACGACTGGACATATATGTTTTAAGAACCATCAGTTTGCAAGCCATAGGAACCATTCATCGAATAGAAGATAAGCTTGAGATTAGTTCACAAATATATGTTCAGATTTTTCAATGGTTCTTGGAATAGCTCATTCACAGCTTGGTTCTTGTTATGTCTGTGGTTTTGCTTTTCACGTGGTGGAGAAGATGAGAATGCAAAGTTAGATTCTTTTGTATTTATATGGTGATATTGCTTCTTCTTTTTTAATGATGTTTCTTGTAATGCATTTTAAACAAGTTTTTTGGTTGTTTTGGTGCATACAGACTCTGAAGAACACAACAGGAAACAAGAGAGGAGGCGGTGGGTGGTTCTAACGCTGATGCAAACCCTGTTGCCTGGTTTGCTTTCTTGATCCCTTCTTTGTCAGCTTCATGTACACATTGAATACATTATGATGCTGAATATGTCGGGGTATGTTGTATCTTTAGCCAGTGTACCTTTGTAATTCTTAGTATTTGCTTTCAACAAGAGAACTTTTGCACACATGTAACAACAACAAGAAAACAATGTTTAATTTTTCTTAAGAACCTTTAAATAAGAAACTAGCATAGGAACACAAGAATGTTGGTGTCTCTTAACTAGGTCTCTTACATAACATTTAATACTTAAAAATGATTAAGAGACCCAAAGTGAGTTTTTGGGTTAATGATGCTCTTAGGTGCCATATCAAATCGCAGTGAAAAGAAGAAGCAAAGGATCCTGCATGGAGAACATAATATCCACACGGCACAGCGCCACGTCCATCTGACTATACGCCATCATAGGATGCGTCTTCTCGGATAGTTAAGTCAATCCATTAAGGACCATCAGTCGCAAGATACGCTTGATAACAGTGACCACTTGACACTAACTAGGACAAAGGTTAACAACGTGTTTTTCGGTTCTTCATGGTCGAATGTTTCATTTTCGGATAGAGGAATATATAATTGATCAAAACCAATTATTTTGTTGTTGTAGCTCACTGATGCAATGTTCCATTTTTTTCTACAAAAATGATCTTATGTACTCATACGGCACATATTTACAACTAATAAAAGTAGAACCGGAGACATTATAATAGTTTTGATTGGTAACCTTGCAGAATGACAGAATGATATGTGAAACGCGATTCTACAGGTATTTTACCAATCAAATAAATGTTGCAGGATAAAAAATGCTGACAAAAATATATAAAAAAACTTTGTTATATGCTAATATTATCTTAAAATTAAAATACATAGCAATAACTTTTTAATGATAAATAGTTATATTGTAAATAATGTTCTATTATAATTTGTATATTATATAATATCAATCGATTATTAAAACATATTGAAATATAATTTATATATTTATAATAGGAACTAACATGTTTTTAATAAATTTTGGTTGTTTTCACATTTTGTAATAATCAGTTTAATTATTGCTATTTGTTTTAAATTATAAAAATTAAATATCATATAAATTTGTTTAATCAGTTTAATATGTATTTCACTATTACGCAAATTTTCAATTTTTCCGCGACTTAACTAATTTTTTCCGAAAATTAATTAATATTTCTGCGGTTCCACGACTAAACGATGGTTAACAATCGGAACCCATGTTTCCATGTAAAATGTACAAAAATTGATATAAATCACAGAGTTATCCCTTTACGTGATTCATAAATTAAGTAACATCTTAAATACAAAGTATTCTAGTCATAAATGTAACATTTATCCTGAGTATTATATGACATTTTTATTTTCTTGAAAAGTTGTGAAATCGCATGATATGCTCATAAATTAAATGACTTACTAGATTTTGACCCGCGCTTTCAAAACGCGGATTTATTTTCCTTTTTTTTTTAAATTGACAAATACTTAGTAAATGTCATATTTTCATATATTTGTTTTTTTATAAAAGACTTAAGCTTTTTATCTTTTTTTATCGTGTTTCATTTTAAATGAGTATAGGCCTGAGTAAAATATTCGGATCCGAAGAAACAATCCAAAACCGACCCAAAAATCAGGATCCCGAATCCGATTAGACCCAGGGTAGATATTCGAATGAGTTCTAAATTGCTGTATCCGAAGAACCGGTCCCAAATCCGCCTCGAACCGAGAACCGAATGAATATCCGAAGATATCCGAAATGTGAATATATATCTTAAAATATATGTTTTAATTATATTTATAATTATTTTAATATTTTTAAATTAATATTATAAGTTAACCATAGTAGTTATTTTCGGTACTTTTGAGTATTTTTGGGTAAAATATGATAGTTTGGATAAAAGTTTACCCAAAAAACTGTATAAATGGATATTTTTGGTTACTTTTGAGTAATTTGGATACAAAAATTTGAACCGAATCGGATACTTTGGTTACTTTGAGTAAAATAACCGAACCCGCTTTAGATACTTTGGTTATCTGGTTATTTTTCAGATTCTTATGCATGAGAACCGAACCCACCCAGACCCGGAAAGATCCGACTCGAATCCGACTCGAAATTTTATAATACCCGAATGGGATTTAATTTCAAAACCCAAAAAACCCTATACTCGAAAGAACCGATCCGTACCCGAATGGTATAACTCTGATAAATTAATTTTATGTGGTTAAATTTTTAAATAAAAAATTATATACTTTTAATAAAGATTTATACTTTTCAATAAAAAATTCAAAATTTTTTATGAATGCTTAAATTATGTTAAAAAAGAAAAAATATAATAATTAAGTGATTAATTTTTGTTCACTACACAAAATTTTAAGAATGATTAAAAAGAAAAGGGTAGTGGGCTGATTTCTTAATCGACCCAAGAAAGATCTGATGTGGCAGTGGACTGGATAAGAAAAAATGAAATATGCAATGTTTGTCCTTAAGAATGTATTATTAATATTACTTAATTGTCCTTAATGAAATATGCAATGTTTGTTAAGAAAATGGTTTTTTTTAGTAAAAAGCAAAATAGGATTCTGCTTTAATAATATAGATTTGTGAAATAACTAAAAAAAAAAGAGAAAAGAAGAAAAGATAAACAGAGAAAATGTGTGATTTTAGTTAATTAATGAATTATTGTTTTTTTATAGATATCTCACACAGTTTCCCTAAATAAAAAATGGAGATATGTCAACTTCAGAGCGAAAAGACCAATTTGTCTCAAGTACTAACTCCTTCTGGCTATTTTAGGAATAACAGTTACGTAATATTTATTTGATCAATGTATTTTGAATGTTTTTAAAAAAATTGTATTTGGAATGTAAATTGAGGTAAGTTCAATTGCACAGTTAGTGACAATATTTATTATGATGATGAATTACAGAAATGTCTTTAATAAATTAAATATTATATCTAACTATCATTATTAAAAAAATTGTAATAGCTTATGTCAATTGAATTTTTAATTTTAGTTTCCCTTTTTATATATTCAATA
>NW_026616293.1:0-27252 GCF_000801105.2 Raphanus sativus | reverse complement strand
GACCGCTGGAGAAAATCGACCCTCCCTGCCCGACTTCGAGATGTTGCAGCGGCTTGGTGAACGTGACGAGAAGCCGGTGTGCATATCCCAGCGGGTTTCTGCACTCCTCAACGGCTTTTTGTCAGCGCCAAAAGGCAGTTGCGACCATTTTCATAGTTAGCATTTGAGAGTTTATCAGACTTGTTTTTACTCTTTTATCCTTATGTTTCTAGCTACTATAAATACTTTGTAGACCTAATCTTTGTAATCATCTCATTTTCTCTCTAGACTTTGCCTCATCTTGTAAAAGCTTGAATCTTTTATCATTCTAAGGAATTTGGAATCTTCATCTTATATCTTGTTTCTCTTAATCATTAACATGATTAGCCTTGAATCTCATATGGATTTGAGGTT
Source organism: Raphanus sativus (assembly GCF_000801105.2). Lineage (NCBI taxonomy): Eukaryota > Viridiplantae > Streptophyta > Magnoliopsida > Brassicales > Brassicaceae > Raphanus > Raphanus sativus. The sequence continues at coordinate 26,859 of NW_026616293.1, read as the reverse complement.
TATCATGGAGATTAGGGAGTAGACACATTTTGGATTCATGGGCTAGGGTGATTAAGGGTGATTAATGAAGATCTAGAGTGTTTAATGTTAGATCTACTTATTTCTTTGCTTGTTGAGGGTTCTCAATGCTATTTTAGTCTTGATCATACTAAAATAGATCCCTAGACATTTCCTGCCCGAAAGGTGTATGATGAAATGTCTGAACCAACTCTTCAATGCTTTTAGTCTACTTTGCCAAAGAGATTTGTTGTTAAAGAGACTAAGATTGCTATTAGGCTTGTTCTCCATGTTTGCTTTAGTAACATTCAACCTAAGAGATTAGATGCTTGAGTTGCTTTAGCAAAAGAACATTCATCTAGAGATAGAGCTTGTTTAGTGTTGTGTTTAGGCATAAGGAAAGTGTTTGATTGATAGCTTGCCACTCTAGTTTGGATCTTAGTCACCCAAGATCAAGTCTCTTTCCCATGGGTCCACCTTAGCATTTGATTGAGTTCTTGCATTTGTTTCTAGTTTGGATTTGAGATCACCTTATTTATATTTCTAGGACCTTAGTTTGTTACCATCATCATCTTCTTATTTGCTTAGATTAGGAGAGTTTGTGTATTCTTAGTGCTATAGATCTCTAGTTCTCTGTGGTTCGACAATCTTTTATACTATCATTTGACTTGGGAGCCTTGAAAACTTCTAATATCAATGTAATTAGTTAGTGTTATTAAATTTAATTGGCTTGGAAAAAAGTGACAGAAATAGAAATATATATTAAATACTGCTGTAATGCTATTGGTTGATATTGAAGATGAATCAGGATGATTTATAGTTATTGCTGGCGTTTTCTATTTTATTTTTTAAGGAAAAAAAAGTAGTGGCATTGTCTTGTAAATAACTCAAAAAATCAATGGCAAAAAACTATTAGGTATTTTACTTTAATAGTATAGATAACTGTCCCTTATATTGGGGAGATAAAATTTTGGAATCAAAATAAAAGAAGATACAGTTATATAAGAATATGGTTATATAATAATAAATGTCCTTGAATAAAGAAATAAAAAGTTGGACCCAACTAATATCAATTGGACATGTTGAAGAATTAATAGAATATATTATTTCAAACCTCACGAAAGTTAGGGGCGGCTTAACACTATGAATTTGACAGGCACCCTTAACACTATGAATTTAGTTCGCTAACTGGTTGGTCCTAGTCCTATCCAAGATCATTATGCAATGAACAAATTTATATAGATGTAATATTGTCTAAGAAATGTAAACAAATTATTTTATTCATTCATGATCAATTTGCATATACGATTTTATATACATTTATTTATATTATATATATGTGTCTGTGTTGTGGTTCAAAAAAAAATGTGTGTGTTAGATATTGATGTACATGTGCTGTCGCTGCGATGCTGCTACGGGGTGAGAGTGTCAAAAGTTTCTTCTTCCATATTCGACCAATTGGATATTCAACATGATTCCAAAGAAATGTTCAAAAGAAAAAAAAAACATTGTTCCAAAGCACACATCACATGGCCTACTAAATCCAAACATTGTTAAAACTAATGTCCACTTATTGAAATCACTATATATATATAAGAAAAAGTTTCTGTGACTAGAATTTATAAGCAATTTGAATTAATGTCTGTAGAAAAAAAATCTCAAAGGACGAGGGGATAAGGAGGGAACAAATATCCCATGGAGTGCGGTAAATTGGAGTGACAAAAAGTCTCTGTCCTTTTGGAGTCAAATGTAACATTCACTTGCTCTCACTTTGCTCCAAAACCGCGTCCAATCCAATTTTCTCCAACTTGACTTCTAACTCTCTTTTTTCTTTTTCGTTTTGTTTTGTTTACAAAATGTAATACATAAATTTGGATGTGAGTAGAGACACAACATACAACATGTAATGTTACTCTTTTTATTTCCAATTTTAGGGTTTATTGTTGTATAACATCACAAATATACAAATTTTTATCCAAGTAAAGTCACAACAGCAATATTAGCATGTACATTTAACTATATGTCCTCGTTAGTCTTGAGTTTGTAATATGATTAGCCTTTTGTACCAATGTTACATTGTATTATAAATAAATGCTTAAATTCAGTTGTGCATGTGTGTATGTGTCAAAGGTATAGAAAACAAACAAAGTTTGCCAGCAATTAGCAGCATTCAAACCATATTACTGATTTTTTTTTTACTTTTTGGGTCAAAACCATTATATTTCTGAAATATTAAGACTCAATATTTAGTACTTGTGATTTTGTGTTTATTATCTCCGCTAGAATTGGGAAGGAGAGGACGATATTGCATTGGGAAAAACATATACGATGAATTTTTGTAAGATTTATTTTTCTTCCGAAGTAATACACAAAATGGCAAACAAAGTTGATATCAATATATCCTTTTGTAATTTGTTCCTTTTTCAGTTTTCGAAATAATAATTTGAAAATTTTGTCAACATAGATTAGATTCTCTTGTATAATAAGAACATAAAAATGTATAGATAACACCAAAAAATACTGCAGGTGTGTATGCAAGCTGAGGAACAACGCTTCTGAAACCTCCAAGTCCATGTTGAATAACTTCATCTTTTATCATAAAATATATATATATATATGAGTATGTTTCTATCGCTTTAAATTACATTTGTTCTTTAGAATATTGGTTTTGTTGTGACCTTTTGTTGAGGATTCAATGGACCCTCCATATTTGCATGTGACTGAATGTGGAATGGGACGAGAGAATGGCGGTGACTGATATGGATGTCACCTTATTATGTCGCATTTATCTACTAAACTAAATCATTTATATAAGATAACCTGTTTGCCAAATTTCTTCTTGCAATTAAAATAAGTATTAACTACGTTCTAACTTCTAACTTACGATTATTAAACTATATTTATAAATCATGAAACTGTTAGCTAACACTTTACTAGATCCAATACATGCATGTATTTACTTTATTTTAAAAATTTGTTTGGCAAAAGGTTAATTACATGCATGTATTATTACTCATCTAAAAACTATCTGATGATTCTTATGCTAACAAGTCCCATTTCTAAATATGGAAAACCACTATAACTAAATGCACGACCAGTTCTCTGATTTAAGTGAACAAATAACAAAAAGTGTGAACCCCTTCTCTAGGGCAGGGCATAATAACCGAACCCGATCACCCGAATCGAACCCGGTCCGATAAAACCGGTTCGGGTCGGGTTCGGATCTTGAAAAATACCCGAATGGTCACAGATTTCTGGTATAATGGGTTATGGGTCGGGTCGGGTAAAAAGCACCTACCCGATCGGTTAAATGGATACCCGAGGATCGCGTATCATATGTCTAGGTTTCCATTGTTTCTTCCCCTTTTCGATTTCTTTTGATCTTGTTACGATTTCTCTGAGAATCTCACATAACTTCCTCAATATTGAGATTTCCCTAAATCATGATTCCGTTTCCTAAACATATCCTCTCCGATTTCTATTCCAATCGGTTCTATGATTCACAAACCCTACGATCTCTTTTCTTATATAAGGTGCTCTTCACCAAGATACATAGCACCAAACCTCCTCTCTCCCTCCTTCGACTAAATCAATAAAAGGTGAGATACTCGATCCTCCTTTTCTCTGCCATCGAGTAATGGCTAGATGTTCTTGGGTCGGTTTTGTCGGTTTTGTAAGAAAACTTTTGTTACTCAGCTAGTTTTTCTTCTGAACAAGATGGCGTCTTATGTTGTTAACTCATAGAGTTTTGTTCTGTCTTTAGATGATGTTCATGTTTAATGATGTTTTTTCTACAAATCTTTGTATTGAAACTGAGAGTCTGGGACAAAACGTGTCTTCATTTATTTTTGTGAACTTGAAATAAGATTGTTTGGTCGAATAAGAACCAAGATTGTTGTGTGCCGTTGATGTTCTGTTTTTTCATGTTCTAGAAAGTGTTTAATCTTTAGTTGTTTTGTCTGTTTTATTTTGTTTAATCTGACTTTCTTTTGTCATTTCTCAGCAAATGGCTTCATCATCCAAGGGCACCAACAGTGAAGCTGACAAGCACGATAGAGTTGACTACGAGAACTTTGAAACACCAGATAGGAGTGGAAAGAGGAAGGAGACATCTACACCTTGCGAAGAAAGTCATGAGGCCAAGAAGGTGAAAAAAGTGGTTGTGCCAAGATCAGATGTCTGGAATCATTACACCAGGACAAAGCAGAGCCGTGACAGGTGCATTTGCCACTACTGCCAGAAGGTTTTTTCTTGTGCAACCAAATCTGGAACTTCCAATCTCCAGAAGCACCTGCTCATCTGCAAAGAGTACCAGGCGCACTTGATCAGCAAAGGAAAGAGTCAGACTTCCATCGATGATGAAGGGAGTTTGAAGCCATCAAAGGTTCCTGAGAAAGTTGTCAGAGAAGCTACGAATGAGCTATTGGTGTTAGCTGAGTTGCCTCTGTCTTTTGTAGACAGTACAGGATGGAAGTACTTCTGCAATAAGGTAAAACTTTTAATTGTACATTACTTCTCTGATTTATGTAACTAATGTTCTGATTTATGTAACTAATGTTTTTTTTTATATTTCCTTGAAGGTCAATCTTTACAAACCTCACTCAAGGCGAACTGCCACTAGAGACATTGTGGAGATGTTCCTGAAGAAGAAAGAAGCATTGAAGAATTGGTTGTACACAAACCAACAAAGAGTTTCTCTCACTACTGATATCTGGGTCTCTCAAGTAACAGGTAAGGTTCTTTCTGTTCTGAAAAGTGAAAACAATACTCGGTTTGCTTTTGTATTAATGTCATTGTTTTTTTTTATATTCTGCAGGTGCAAGTTACATGGTTGTAACTGCACATTTTGTTGACCCGAGTTGGCAGTTGAAGAAGCTCATCCTTGGTTTCAAACTGGTGATGGATCATAAAGGTCAGACGATTTCTCGAGTTCTCTTAGACTGCTTAGCTGATTGGGGAATTGAGAAACTGTTTTGCATTACGGTAGACAATGCCACTGCTAACACCTCTGCCCTTAGACGTTTCCATAGTCAGTTTAGGTCAGTTGCGCATGATGCTTTGGTTTTAGATGGTGATTTTCTTCACATGAGGTGTTGTGCACACATTATCAACTTGATAGCTAGAGAGGGGCTAGGTGATTTAGGAGACAATGTGTTAGCAATCCGCAATGCAGTCCAGTATGTCCGATCATCTACCAACAGGTTGAACGCCTTTGACCAAAGGGTTACTAGTGGAAAGATGACACGAGGAAGTCTCCCGATGGATGTAAAGACCCGGTGGAATTCAACCTTTCTCATGGTATCACGAGCCTTGCAGTTTAGAGTGGCGTTTGATAAAATGGAAGCAGAGGATCGTCTCTACAATGACTACTTTTTAGAAGTAGACAATGGTGTTAAGAGGTGTGGGCCGCCTGGTCTTGCTGACTGGAATGCTGTGGAGAAGCTTAGGAGGTTCCTGGTCATCTTTTATAATAGCACTTTAGTTGTCTCAGCTTCCTCAAAGGTCAACTCCTACAAGTGCTATGGTGAGATTGTGACAATTGAGAGGAATCTCAATGCATTGGCTTGCAACTTAGACCCAGATTTGAAGTTGAAAGCTGAAGACATGCTGCAGAAGTTCTTGAAGTATTGGGATGGTATGAAGAATGTGAACCGGATGTTGATTCTTGCAGCAGTGATCGATCCCAGGAAGAAGATGACTTACCCAAGCTTCTGTTTTGAGAAACTGTATGGAAAAGACAGCACAGAAGCCAAAGAAATGAGTGAGTCTGTGCTTGATCTCCTTACAAGCATGTTCAACGAGTATGCTAGCCGGTTCAAAGGAGCTAATACGCAATCATCTCAGACGAAGCAGACTGAATCTCAGGCTGTTCGAGAGAGTCAGGATCATGTGGAGAGGCTAAAGTTGGTTGTCGAAGACTTTGGGTATTTGAGAATGGACTCCGAGTACAAGAATCTTGTTGCTGATTCAGGAAATGAGCCAAGGGATGAGCTGGATATGTACTTAAAGGAACCTGTCGAGAATCAAAAGTTAATGATGGGATTCGAGTTTGACATACTCGGTTGGTGGAAGGTCCACAAAATGAAGTTTCCTGTGCTGGCAGAGATGGCGAGGGACTTACTGGCGATGCAGGTATGATTCATATCTTTGTGCTTTCGTTTAGTGGAAACAATATATATGTTTTAGACTGTTTAGTTGAGTTGAGTATTTATTTGTGATGCAGGTTTCATCAGTGGCTTCTGAAAGTGCTTTTAGCACAAGTGGCAGAATCTTGGAACCATATTCGGAGCTGTTTAACCCATTACTTGATCGAGGTTCTGATGTGCAGTGAACAGTGGCTGAAAGCTGATATTAAGTGTTCTGAAAAAGTTTAAACAAATGAGCAGCTTTTAGCTGAAGTTGAGCAGCTAGACAAGCTTGAGAAAGGTATGTTTATTTATCTTAGTTTCTCTTAACATTTCATTTCTGGTTAGTGCACTTACCTTTTGTTTTGATCTCGTTTCAGAGTTTGGGAGTGTGAGCATTGAAGATTGAAGATTGCTCTGGAATCTTGAAGTGTTTTTGTTTCTGTTTTGGTGTTACTTTTGGTTATTATTTCAACATTGATCTCATTAGAGATGTACTCTGTAACGAGATTTGCTTTTAAGGTTTATCATGAACAAGTTTGTTTGCTTTTCAAGTTTAATAAAGGTTCTTTGGAGTTTTATTTTCACTATTGGAATTTACTTTGACTATTTGTTCTTGTCTTTGTCCCCATTTTTTGACATAATTGTGTTTGTGTAACATGTGTGTTCCTCGCATCTAGTGTATTGCATGTTCTGTTTTGAGTTTTCGAAGTAATATTCAGTTCAGTTGTGTTGAACTTGAAACTGTCTTGTACGTGATTACTCGATTAGTGTATATCTATGTCTATATTTTAGCAACCAAGACTATATAAGCGTTTCATTGAACAAGATAACATGAATTTATTTTGGATAATATAAGGTATTTCGGGTAATATTAGTATTTTGGATAACCGAAACCCGGTTTAGAACCGAACCCGAAATTTAAATGGGTTTAACCGGGTTTAGGATGTGCTACAACAACCGACCCGAACCCGACAAAACCCGAACCGAGACCGAACCGAACTTTTATAATACCCGAATGGAGCTGATTTTCGTAAACCCGAAGAACCGAAACCCGATTAGAACCGACCCGAACCCGAATGGTCACCCGATTGCCCACACCTACCCTTCTCTTTCATCATTTAGTAAATATTATTCCATCTATTTCATTTTAATTGTCGTTTTAAGTTTATACACACATATTAAAAAAATAATATAATTTTGTATATTTTTAAAATAAAAACACAATTACCTAATCTAACATATTTCAACCAATATAAAAATAAAATAAAAATTTTTATTAATAAATTTTACACTGAAACTCTAAAATAACATCTATTTTAAAATAATTTTTTTCTCCTCTAACGATAACTAAATCGAAACAAAAAGGAGTAGTATACTTTAGATATCAAATGGCCTTTCACAATAAAGAGATATAGAGTGCACATGTATCCATACCATTTTTAAAGTATATTATTTTAAACAAATTTTAACACATACCGATTGTAATTTATTTATTTATTTTGGTCAAAAATACCGATTGTAATTTTAAGTTTATTCTGTATTGTAGTATTTGTGCACCCAGTCAAAAAATTCTGGATTCGCTTATTACAGCTGAATGCAGAAAAGGACATGAATCACAATCAACCCATTCATCACCCATGTTTATATATGTCGTAGTAGGTCCCATGTCACGCGTTTACGTTCTAGGTCCACTAATTTTGTTTCATAATACTTGTCTGATTTTCCCATAACTTTGTATGTAGTCCCAAGGAACCTAATTGTGTATGTTCAACTTTCTCTTTTTTCTCCAGTGTCGACAAAACCAAATTAAGATATGTAATATGATTCACCAAACATATGATGACCCTCTATTCTATAAAAACAAACAAATCATACACATTTAATAATGACATGTAAATAATGTAATTTCTAGTTCATAATTCAATATTGTTTTGCTTAATAAAAGTTCATTTGCCGGCAAAAACTCGCATATTCAAATTATCAAACATGAAATTTCATAAAGATGTATTTACATCATGTACACTTTTGAAATTTGTTACCTAGAATCTATTTGAAAGAACCTTATGTAATCATGAGTTTTTCATGCCATGCACTGGGAAATTAAAAAAAAAGTTTGAATTTTTAATCTCTTTTCGGAAGTATGAAGTTTGAAACTTGCAAACACTACTCAAACGTTCCAAAACTGTAGCAAAGGGAGAAATTAGCAATGCAACTTATACAAAACAGTATTTTTTTTAGATCTTCGCACTCCAACATGATTAATGGTTTGATCGATCGACCTATACAATCAAACCACGTCTCAAATGAAGAATCAGTTAGAAAACAAAACTATATTAGACCTACTAAAATTGTTTGTTAACTAGTTAATTAAGTTACAGCAGTTCTAATATTATAACTTCAAAGGTGATTAACTACTTTCAAAGGTTATATATATACCAACTGACTAATCATTTCGGTTAAAATTATTAATTACTACGGTTAATATGATTAATTATTAATAAAAGTAATTGACCTTAATTATAATGATTTTTCTTGTAGTCATAATTGGATCTAAACCACTTTCCGTCGATAATGTTGGCACTTGTCATTTCGATGGATCCATTCTAACAGCATACTCTTTTGCCCAACATATACTTCTATCACTTTCTATTCCAATTACTATTGACTCTAAAAAGAATATGTTGTCTGAATTGGAATACAAGTTGTGTATTCACTCTTTCAGGTTCTTATTAATCTACCAGATGACAAAAAAAAAAGAATTGGAATACAAGTTTTAAAATACTAGAGATCCAACATAATTTATATATATATTGTATTTTCATATTTGATAAGCCAACTTTTTTTTTGTTTTACCTATAAAACACATAAAATTGACAAAAAAACATCCGTATATAAGAGAATCCAAAGACAAAATCTGGATGTAATATTCCCTCACTGTATAGTAACCAAATCGCTTTGACTAATGGGTAAAATAGTTATAGCTTACAGCTGGAGTTTCTGTCTTCGATTTGAATAGCATTGGCTATCTAACCATGTTTTAAATGGATTCAAATGTCTACACGTATCCGAATGCAAAGTTATTGTAGGATTAGTCTTTACTAGAAATCTTTTGGGATCTCCATAGTTATATATAAAAAAAATGTATAATCAGTATCATGGGTATCACAAAACATTAATGTTTGTTTCTATAATATCCTAAAATAAAATATATAGTAGTCGAAGATTGTTTTGGTGTTTGATTGAGTCATTATCGGAGCCTCACATGGGTGAAGAATGGTGATGAAAGAGTCTCGCTAGTCATCAAACCTCATATTTTCCAATTATTATTTTTATTATTAATTAGTTGGGGAAAACTCTAAAATTAATTGGCAGTTTCTAGATATACATACATGTTGTGATGATCAAACCCATGTGAAAATGGTTACACTGGGTTTGAAGTTTCACCACGGCCAAAATGTCTTTAGATCCAACTTGTTCACCATTGGAAAGATAAAGGAAACCGATACATTTGCTATATGTAGGACAGAAAATAAATTGTTCGAAACTGATTTTTTATTATGAAACTAAATTGTACTCTTAGCAAAAAAACATTTACATAAAGTCTTGATAAATTTGTTTGTGGATGGATAAGTCTTATTCTCTTCTAAATGAAATTACGATGATACTGTCCAAAAATCTATAGATAGATTCTCTCCTACATAGAGCTTAGACATGTGGTGTCTAAGCTTATTTCACTAAAACTCTTCAATATTATGTGAGAGTACTGGATAATACATTTGCCCATGTCTTGGCAATTTCGAATACAACAAATGAGTTAAACTTTAAAAGAGAACATAAAATAAAATAATATGAGATTTTCAGGGTCGTGGTAACGGTGTAGGTCCCATCTAGGACCAAATTGATTGCCAGTTAATTTGCAAATAAATTTATTATTACACAACAAACACACATCTCTATCTCTCATGAAGCCAACAGTACTTATAGCCACCCTTCACTCTCCCAAAAACGCTCCTTCACTCCATCATCACTTTCCTCTTTGACATTTCCCGTAAACACTTTCGTAGACCACTCTAAAACTCACCTGAACTCTAATGGCAAGACCACAACAACGGTTCCGAGGCGTGAGGCAGAGACATTGGGGCTCTTGGGTCTCTGAAATCCGCCACCCTCTGTTGTAAGTCAAATTACCATAATAGCCTTGTTTTCATTTTTTTTTTTGTATATCAAGGAGTTAAAGCTGATTCTTATTTTACTTTTTTTTTTGTTTCAGGAAAACAAGAATCTGGCTCGGGACTTTTGAGACTGCGGAAGATGCGGCAAGGGCCTACGACGAGGCGGCTAGGCTAATGTGTGGCAATAGAGCTCGTACCAACTTCCCTTACAACCCAAACGCCATTCCTTCTCCCTCTTCTACGCTACTCTCCGCTACTCTCACCGCTAAACTCCACAAGTGCTACATGGCTTCTCTTCAGCTGACCAAACAAACGCAAACGCAGACTCAAACACAGATGCAGAATGCGAGATATGACGGCGTCATGAATGTGACGTGTGACGGTAATCAGTATAACAGGGGAGGAGGAGGAGGAGTAACGGAGATCAAGTGGGAAGATGCGGATATGCAACATAATTTAAGGCCCTTAGAGGAAGATGATATCGAGCAAATGATCGAAGAGCTGCTTCACTACGGTTCCATTGAGCTCCGCTCTGTTTTACCTACGCAGTCGCTATGAGAAACGGCCCGGCCCTGTCGTTTTTAAGCGTTATTCTTTTAATTTTATTTAGTTATATTTTCCTTCAACCAAACGGCGTCGTTATGAGATTAGTAGTGAGGGAAAAGGCTAATTCCAAGACATTTGATCTGAATTGGCCTCTTTTGAAACACTCATTCTAGTTTCTACAAGAGCAATCGATCATATGCTATGTAATGTATAGTATTTTTATGATATGAAAACATGTTATGAATTTATTTGCATCATTTTCTCCATGTAAACCAATTGAAAAAAACATAAATCATGAGAAGTATTATGTTTTGAGTTCGTGTGTGAATAAGTGGGGATTTTATGTAGTGAAAAGATACAACATTGGGAAGAAAATATATCAAAAGAAGAGAGTTTGGAAGGGTTTGAATATATTTTAGTTAGCTGTTTTTTCATGCATGTTCTCATTTTTCAACGGTGGGCCTTATTTTTCCTTCCGTTTAAAATTCTATTTCTCACTCTTTTGATTTGATTTTTCTTTTTAATTTGGGATTGCTGCCAAGTAGAAAAGAGTGTCCCTAACACTACCATCAAAAATCTAACTTTTTAATTAGAGAGATTTGTGTGTTTCTAGCACTTACGTTGGTCAGCTATACGACTAATAAAAAGCAATAGAAACCTAACCTAAAAGAACATATTCGACTGAAAACCAAAATAAAAACCAGAACCGGAAGCTTGATATTAGAGGCCGTCTACAGGTTGATATTTCTAAGGCTTATGACAATGTTGATTGGACCTTTTTGCTCAATGTTCTGGAAGCTTTTGATTTGCCTCAGGTTTTTGTTCAGTGGATTCGTGCTTGCATCACCTCGCCTCATTATTCTGTTGCCTTCAATGGAGAGTTAGTTGGGTTTTTTCCCGGGAAAAAAGGTCTTCGTCAAGGAGATCCTATCTCGTCCTCCCTATTTGTTATGGCAATGGATATTTTATCCAAAAATCTAGACTCCGCGGCTCAGGCTCATCATTTCAGACCTCACCCGAAGTATAGATATCCTCTGATCACGCATCTCTCGTTTGCTGATGATATGCTTATATTCTTCGATGGAAGCGAAGACTCCATACAAGGAATTATTCTGGTTTTGAAAACCTTTTATCTGGGGTCTGGACTGGGGTTGAATATGGCTAAAACAGGATTGTTTCTTGATGGACATAATATTTCGGAGGCTAAGGTCTTGGCAGACAGGTTGGGTTTTTCTCATGGGACTCTGCCGGTTCGTTATTTAGGTGTTTCATTGATGCCACACAAGCTGCGGCCGCAGGACTATCAGCCTTTGATTGATAGAGTGAGGAAGAAGATCACCTACTGGACTGTACGGAATCTATCTTTTGCAGGGAGACTTGTTTTGATACAATCCGTCTTGTATGGAATGTTCAACTTTTGGGCTTCTATTTTTACACTTCCTAAGGGTTGCATAGAGGCAGTAGAAAGATTATGCAACGCCTTTTTGTGGAGTGGAGGACCGGATTCAGCTAGAGGAGCAAAGGTGTCTTGGGAGGCTGTGTGTACCCCTAAATCCTCGGGTGGTCTCGGTCTTCGCAGATTAGAAGCGTCTAATACTGTCTTTGGTTTGAAACTCATCTGGTTGTTATTTGCGGCAACTGGATCTCTGTGGGTTGCTTGGATTAAGGAGCATATTATCAAAGACAACAATTTTTGGACGGCCGATTTCGATAACTCCGGCTCCTGGCTTTGGCGACGTCTTATGAAGTTAAGATCAATCGCTAGACCCTTTGTATGCTGTAGGATTCAATCTGGAGATGAGGCTCTCTTTTGGCATGACAATTGGACCGGGTTAGGTCCATTAATCTCCATCTCCGGAGCGAATGGACCGCGGGTTCTGGGCATCAGTATCTCGGCATCGGTTTCTCAAGCTATCTCTGATGGTTCTTGGGCTTTACCTAGAGGTAGACACCGGATAATTCAGCTCATTAAGGCTTCCTTACCACCTGATCCTCCTTTGATGATTCCTTCGACGCCTGATGTTTTTCTTTGGAAGAATAATCCGGCAACAGAGTCGGGACAGTTTAATGCATCGAGAACTTGGGAGACCTTGTTTCCTGCTCCACCAGCAGTTCCGTGGCATAAGACTATTTGGTTTAAGCAGAGAATTCCTAAGCATGCGTTTCTATCTTGGGTTTCAATTCTTAACAGATTGCCAACGAGAGATAGGCTTCGACAGTGGGGTTCCTCTGTTCCAGCTTCTTGTTTGCTGTGTGATGCGGCTGATGAAAGTAGGGATCATCTCTTTTTCGTTTGTTCCTTCTCTCATGAGGTTTGGAACTCTCTTTTCACTAACCCTGTTTTCAGATCACCATCACATTTTGAGGCTATCATTCGCTGGATATCTATGTCTTCTTCAAACGCCAAGGTCAGGTCCATTTGTAACCTTCTAGTCCAGGCTATAATCTATGTTCTGTGGAAGGAGAGGAATTCTCGTTTGCATACTTCCTCTAGAAGACCATCTCTGTGCCTTGTTAAAGAGATAAAAAGAATTATTAAGGCAAAGCTGATTGGTTTGGATCGTGCTGCCAGTACGCCCACTTCTCAGGCTCCTACTCAGGCTCCCTCCTCTTCAGAGACTTATTTATACTTCTGGTTTCGCTATTTTGACGTGTGACTCCGTCCCCATCACCAGCTTTACACCTTGACCTCTGTTCTGCTTGCTTCACAAGAGTTTCTTTTATATTATCAACTGTTATCCAATCCTACTGTCTTTAATTTCTTTCAAATCCTTGTATTCGAAAACAATATCTCATTTGGAGAAGATGATGAATGATAAAAAAAAAAAAAAAAAAAAACAGAACCGGACTTCGAACACATCTTGAATTAAACTATGTTCTTTGATTTATGACATACAGGGTTTTGTTGTTTAATCAGCGTTTAGAAACATTTTGTTTGGTTTTGCACAAACAAAATTGTTTTTCTTGCCGATTTTTCACTCTTTATATACATAACGTTTCACGGATACTTCTGTTCGAAAAAAAAAACGTTTCACGGATACTTGCAAACCAAGCAATCAAACGGTCAAACAATTATAACCACACCTACTAGTACTACACCATATCTTCTTTTTGTTTTACACCATATCTTCTAAACAATTTAACACTGCATCAGTAAAAGATTAATTACCACGCAGTTACTAAAATCCGGTAGCTTCTCCACTCTGATCGATCGTTTCTTCTTGCATGCATGTACATTATAAGTTGTTAGGAACATATATAATTGAATTAAGTAAATGATAATTCAGTATGGTTAGTTGCGTTACGATATAAACCAGTAAACATGCAATGCATCTAATTGCAGCACATAAATGATATGACGTTCGGAATCATATGGATCCAAAAAGATTTCTTGTCCCCTTTATTTGCATGCTGTAGATAATAAACTATAAATCTAATCATTCCGAAAATAGATAAAAGTAAATTACGCAAGCTATGCATATTACAATAGTACTTATGGCGATGATGATATAAATAATCAGGGTAAACTATGATTTGAACAGCTTTTGGCTTTGATTTGATGAGACTTTCTTATCATCTTTGGTATGCTTCTGATAATTTTTTTCAATAAATAACACTCCTCTTTGATTAGCAAATAAATTAACCATTATATCACATAATTGTATGTTATCTAACTAAGAAAACTGATGGAAGAATTTTTTTTTTTTAAAGTCTTCGACGATGTGACAAAAGCCTATAGTTTATAAGGTTGACAAAAGGGACATAAACGCTATAAGCTCATGAGTTTCAAAAAAAAAACTTATAAGCTCATAAATGCTACAATGCGTAGTCAAAGCAATTCAAAGAGTTTTTTTAAAATCTAATAAGATGTTCCAAACTATTTTACTCAGAGTTCTGTGTAGTAGGATAGCATGCGATTTCAATTAATTTGTTAACAACTAAAATAGTGCCTACGTGACAATTATTCAGCCACTATAGTAGAGATACTCTCGTAGATCCATTAACAAGATAAAAGAAGAAAATAACCAGTTATATGAGACAAAATTTGTCAAACAATTGTATTAAGATAGGTTAGTTTATCAACGTGATGCTATTTTTTTCTGGATCGGGTCTTTATCGAATGGAACTTATAATGATTATACATACCTGTTTGGAAATTGATTTTGTTTCCCCCACAACCTTTTAAGAAAGGTAAATTGATAAACAAATAAATAATGAAAAAAGAAGAGGGAATTATAAAAGTGTAGTTTATTCCAATTATTCTGTTTTGTTAAAGCATTTATAGCAGCAAAGGTAAGATTTAAAATAATGGGCATGCTTGTGAGTTGATCATCATTACTTCTTTGAACTTCTGTGACCCTTTTTCCTTTGAGGAATGTCCTTTTCTATTGTCCCAATGAAAGTTTCACTGCACTCACCAAATAAAGAGTGAATAGATATTCATATTCATATGAAAATGTGTTTTGTCCATTCTTGTTGTATAATACTTTAGTTATATATCGTCCTAGTATTAATGCATGGAAATGTATTTCGTTCAACCAAATTTCAACAGAAGTATTTCATACATTAATAAGTACCGGTCCTGGCCATAACAATTCAAAACATTCATTTCAGCCCCTAAATGCAAACTAACATATATTTCATGTCCTAAAGATGAAAAGCGTGTGGAACAGACATGTATTGACTCAGATTATGCACATCATAACTCATAAGTGATATTAGGTCGGGTATGTGTCAAATACGAAACTCTGCCTACAGTACGCCTGAACTCTGAAGAATCCTCAAGTGGATCACCATCAGAAGAAGACATCTCGAGGTTAAGTTCCATAGATACTGAAAGAGGCTTGCAGCCTAGTAAACCATCATCTTCAAGAAGTTGTAAAGTATATTTCCTAATACCAATGTTGTCACGTGCAATCTCAGATCCGAAAAGTTACTTTGCTGGACCAATGTCTCGAAGTTTAAATGCAGACTTGAGAGTGGACTTGAACTCGTCAATAGCAGAATTATCGTTTCCTACTACTACTAGCAATATTACTTGGGATATTTGATAGGAACAAGAGAGATTATTTAGTTTAGACATGTTTAGTTGATTATATGATCTTACTAAACATTGAAAACAATTCTCTGGGCCTTGGGGCCCAACCCAAAGAGGCTAATTTCTCCCACATTCCCGGCTAGCTTCCATTACCGTTTAGTTTTTTTGGCTGGTGACTGTTGAGCGTTTCTTTCTATACGTAACCAAATGATTTGATCAGTAAAACTGATTCTACGTTATGTGGGAAAGTATGAGTGAGATTGTATGAAATATCTGGGGCCAAAACTGTAATAAACAAGAAGATGATTCGAAGGGCTTGTAAGGTTTTGTTACATTACATGTTTTGGATGTACGATCGTCCACTTGTGCTTTTCTTGGATTTATCCATGAAACTGTATGAATTTTGATTCGTTCTGACTTCTGACTATTTGTTTCTTTATCTCTGTGAATACAAACAAGCATATCTTCTTCCTGCCGCTAAATTGTTTACTACTGGTGGAAAAGACATGATTGAGACTTACTTGATTCAATTATCTTCGACCAATTTTGGATAAACACGTGAAGTCGTCGGTGATGAAAGCAATATGCGTCGTTTTTATTGATTATAATGGTTTCTGAACATATGAAATATGAGATGGCCGTTTAATAAGTTGTGTCCATGCTATAAGAAAACCCACGAAGATATATAGTAATATAATCCAATCTCTTGGTGCCGTTCTTTATTTTACATGTAACTTCGGGAAAATATACAATGTTGGAGTCACCTTTTATGCAATATCTTTAGATATACAATGTTGGAGTCACATTTTAAATATACAATGTTTAAAATGTATAGTTCTTTCACACCTTTAGACAGTCGCTTGTGTCATGCAAATATCAATTTGCATGTGTGTGTGTGGCGTGCACGTACTCGTTTAGTTGTTATCCTCTAGGGCCAAAAAAGAAAGGTCAATATTCGTTGTCATAGTTTACACCACTTTGGGGTCTAACAAAGAGAAGCATTGGATGCTTTAGTGATATTATGATTCAGTTTTCTTCTATAGAACTCTTTGCTTTTTAGTGTCACAATCATCCTACGCAGCAACTTTCTTCTTTTTATTACATATGTTTTGTTCGGTTGAGTGTCTTGTTAGCAACTTTTAAATAAATAGAATGACTGTTCTAACTTTTAGGTAAACCAACTTTGACATTATAATATTATTTCCTTTTTCTTGTGACTATGGAACCAAATCTTCCTTCAGATCTCAATCTCTTCTCTTTTCATTTACTCTGTACACAATTCTCCAATTCTTGGAATTTATTTATGTATAGTCGACAAATCTCAGACTAAGTAGATACGTGAAAAATGTACATTAGATTTTTTTTCCAGACAGAAACATATACACATAAGAGTAAGTACTAATTGATATTAATCACGTGAAAATACAGTAAAATATACTAAATGCAAGAATGGAGAAACATAATCTTAGAGCTTGAGGGATAAGTCAAGCTTCTGTTTCTCTTCCTGATTTGTGTCTCCTCGCCATTGCTCAAGAGTCGGTGACCCTACTAGAATCCTTCCTATGTTGCTCGGTGATCTACCCATGTTATTGGACCGTGAAGTCATTGAAGGATCCATCATCATCATCTGCTGCTGCTGCTGATGAGTATGAAAATGATCCATTGAAGAAAGTTTTCCTATTGCTGGTTGTTGATCTAGTGGTAGTCTTGACCAGTTGATATGACCATACTCACCACCAAACCCGTTATATGAACTTATATTGTGAATCATCGAGTGCGCTTGAATCCCCAAAGACCTGTTGGTGTATTGTCCATGGAAAGGAACTGGAGAGAAACCGTAAGGATGTCCAAAAGCCGAGGCTGATGCTGCCATTCGTTGTGCTCTCTTTGCCAACGTCCTCTCTCTCTTGTGTGCGTTTTGGTGACCACCAAGTGCTTGTGAGCTATAGAAAGATCTTTGACAGTAGTTGCATGAGAATAGTTTGTGTTCCGTGGGTGTAGTCGACCCGTTACAACTCTGGTTAACATTGATACTCGTGTCTATGCAGTCGAGGAGATTGAGTTCTTGAGTAGAATCATTAACGTCTGTTTCTTCATTCTTAAAAGTCTGTTCTTGGCTCTCGTTTAGAGAATCTTGACATGGAAAAGCTGTAGAGGAAGCCATGCAAGAGGGATCTGATGGCAGTTGCTTCTCCATGGAAGTGTCCATGAGGGCTAAAAAGAGAACATATTATTTCTTTCTTTTCCAAGTTGATGATTTCTTCACTCTCTTTCTATTATTAATAGCTATGAAAGAAGCTTGTAACTGTAAACAGGAGCAGAAGTAGATGGTATTAGAAAGGAATAGACAAAGAAAACAATGCCCTAATAGTAAAACATTTTCTTAGATATTTTTGTAATAACAAGTAATGGACCAAATTAAGTACTATGTACTGAGAGCTTATAGGTTGGTTTGGTTTGCTATCACACACTTTTCACAAAACACTTAAAAGCTAGCTTATTAATAACCCACTCCTTATGACAGGTCATCAGGTTAAGGCAACTCCTTTAGTCCTTGGCCATGATCAATAAGTTGAAACTGGTGATAAGTTGGTGTATGTGCAGTATTTGCTTTATATAGTGTAAATGAAGCAGTTCTCAAAACAGTTACGATCATCTGATGAAATGACAGGAGAGGAAAATGACAATAAATTTTGAAGGATTGATGTTGAAAAGAAAAAAATATATGTACTGGAAATGGGCCATCTAAATTATTTTCAGGTAAGTTTAGGTATACTTAATGTAACTCCACGTGGTAAGTGGCCACTTCTGTCTCCTCTAGCTTCTCTTGTGGGTCTCTCCTTCAATCTTTTTTTCTTCTCTTCTTTTGTACTCTCTATTAAGACCAGACCGTAGATCAAATTAATTACAGAGTAAGAGCATCATTATCCCAACAACACATAATGGATTGCTTAATTATATAATAATAATATTTAAGAAGTTTTTTATGGTAAGCAACTTAGCTAAGCAACTTCATATTTTTCTTCCTCCATTGCAAGTTTTTTATTTTTGGATTTTTTTGTATTCAACATTTTCAAAACACAATTCTGAAATATGTTTACTTGTTTGTAAATGAAAAACAAAGCAGCCCATGATTCTCATGAGAACAAGCTTCAGTAGCAGTCCGTGATTCTTCCACTCCTAAAGCTCCACTCTTCCACACTTTTCTTTGACCTGAAAGTAAGAACATGCAACAATTAGTGAGAACAATAAACGTATATCATCATGAAAGAAACACATATCAATAACAAAGACATGAAACAGAAACATAAAAAGAAGTAGCCACAGTCTTGAACTTGAAAAACAACAAACAGAGACATGAAACAGAAACAGAAACATAAAAAACGCATTAACGAAGACAAGAACAACAAACAGAGACTTCAACTTAAACTAATTCTTGAACTTAAACTGAGACTTGAACTTAAACTTCTTCTTCAGACAACATTAAGACAACAACTCAGTAATGAGCTTCTTCTTGAGAGCTTCTTCATAATCATGTAGCGGTTTTTGTTTTGCAATTAAACTATCTTCAGTTCATATTTATAATACAACACTAGTTCCTCACACAAAGCAAAAAGAAACAATCTTGAAATATACCAGTAAAACAACCATACATACACTAGATTCATCACTGATTTGACAAAGAAGAAGGGACAAGGGAGCTGCT
Source organism: Raphanus sativus (assembly GCF_000801105.2). Lineage (NCBI taxonomy): Eukaryota > Viridiplantae > Streptophyta > Magnoliopsida > Brassicales > Brassicaceae > Raphanus > Raphanus sativus. Next base: position 7,272 of record NW_026616293.1, on the reverse strand, counting down.
TCTTACAGTGCTGCCAAACGTGCCAAACGTTTCCAGAGAGATCTTGAGCCTTCTTGGTGGTGTCTGCAGCCATCTTCCCCCATTTCCAAGCGTGTCCTTCACAGAGTCCATTGTATCTGTCCCCCAAAACCAAAATCGATCAATCAATTAAACACATAAATTCGAGATCGGATGATGCGAAGTAGCTTACTTTTGGGGACAGTGGAAGGAAAGACGTAAGGATTGAACTCCGACGGCATGGTGATAGCGGCATTGCCGGAGATGGGAGAAGGAGGAGGATTGACGTCGTTGGGATCGAGCTTAGGGTAAGGAGTGATAGTCAGAGGATTGAGGAGCTTTGTGCTCCGATGCGGAGGGAGTAGAAATCCCGCTGGCGTCGTGATTCTCTTGCCCACTCATGCTTTGATTCTTCTTCTTCGCTATTCTTCCGTTTTCTTTTTTGGCCGGGAGAGAGATAAAGATGAGAGAGAGAAAGAGTTCAACGTATGACGCGTGGCCATAAGTTACGTCGCTTCCGTTGCCTAATTAAACAACGTTGCTTCTATTAAAAAGTTTTTTTTCTTTTTTTTTTAATTATAATTAACCTAGCAACCGTGATAAGCAACGGCGATAATGATGCTCTAAGTAGCGTTATTCGGATTTAGTCAAGCAAGTGTATGCCATATTTTGCTATCATTACTTTTTGACATTTTACAATTAGTTGTGTTTAGTAAGAAATTATCCAGGGAGATCTACATCAATATATACATATATATATCATCTTGTAGACCACTTATATGAATATTTTCTCAGTCCACGTACACTTGCAGTGATGAATGATGAGAGTAAGAAAACACAAGTCTGTTATGTTAACAAAAGGAAACTCTATGGCTTAAGATTTACAAAACGTGTGTTTTCAACAATAAACTATTCCTTAATCTAACTAGTTATTGCTTCTCTCTACCATACAATAATTGTAAACCATTTCTAATAAGTTTTCAAACCTTTAGATTTATTTGCATCACATTACAAATAACATGGGTAAGTTATCCGTTTGAAAAGCTCTTTATTTGATTAATGATAGTTTTGGGTAGATCTGTTTCATTATTATGTGTGATTCATTTTATTATGTATCTTAGTGAGATATTTTAATTAGAACTATATGATCAACCTTTTGTTTCTGTGAAACGTTAAAGGAAAAAAGATTAGTGAAACTTCCACGCTCTTCTTTCTTTATCATTTAAAGAGGTTCGCAGATTCGTCGATACAAAGTTTGGTTTCCCACTTAATTTCATCATGAAATACAACTAGGTTGCATGGAGAAAGGTGCTTTATTCCACCAGTCAGAACTTCTCTTTTGGAAACCACGTCAGCAATATCAAACCCACTTGGGCACTGAGTAAAGGTTTTTTCTTCTCAATCAGCATCGTCGACCGGGGGGTGGGGGTTTATGTTACTACTAACAATCTAATACACCACTTAACATATCCAAAACTTACTTAGCAAAGGATGTACTTTAGCTTGTAAAGAATATGGAAAAGATCTAATGGTTAGATTGTGTAATTGTCGTTTGCATCTGCCACCGTAGTCGGTGGGTCCAAAGTCACTAATGGCCGACACAGAAATTAGTAAAGCTGATTGAGAGTTTTCAAATGCTAATTTGTTTTCAGATTCTACTGGTTGTGCTTATACTTATAATGTATACTTGGTGGTGACGTTATATTCTAAGTTATAGTACTAGTACTATATATCTCTAACTCTCCGTCAAAGGAGTCCCTAGTTTGCTTGTATAAGGCAATACAAGGACCTGAATTATTACTGATGCGCAATGGCCAATGAGTAGACTAACATTGCACCGTGTCGTTAACTGAAAAAAAGTGAGGGCTAATAAGAAGAGAGGAGAAACACATAGCATTCATATCTCCAAAGTAACAGTGAACAACGTGATGATGACAAATAATTTTTGGGCAATCCTACAAAGCAAACATGCTCCAAATAATTTCTGGACTGGTTGCATACATAGTTAGTTTACGTTGGTATTTAGAAATGCAAAGCCACGGCCATAAACAAGTAACATAAAGAGTATCGAGAGGACTGACTATATTCTACACCTGATTTCTTCTGGTCTGCAACAGCTTGCAAGAATGTAAAAAGCAGCAAATCTCAGATACCATTTGGTTTCCATCAGCTTGTGGGTTTAGAGATCGCTCCTGCAGCAAACAGCAGGTTTCTCCGAGAAAACTGCACCAAATGTAAACATACACCCCACAAAAAGTGTTATAGCATATGCTTTGTAATGATATGAAGGAAAGGTTATAATACAATTTTTTGGTCACTAATTTTATTGATGAGTTGATTCATTCACAAGCGCAAGATGATAGACTTAGCCGACAGTCTAGAGATGAAAAAAGTATGACGGTGTTCCAAAACTGGTCGAACTAATTCTTGTAAAGAGAGTATAACTTACTCTGAGAGCGTGAACTGGTGTGGACTTGGTGGGGAAAGTCCTGAGTGAGCGCAGTCTGTTCGAGTTTCCATTTCTGATCAACAATAAATGATAAATTCATTTTTAACAAAACAAACTGAAATTCAAAGAGAACAATGATACAGTTTTAGAATGGAGTAAACTCACTTCTCCTCGGCCTTTGTCAATTTGGTACTTGAAGTGACGTCCCACAGTTTCACTGTGCAGTCCGCAGATCCAGAAGCCAGAAGAGACCCCTCGCCGCTGTAACAGAAGAAAACACAGGTTAGTGTAGTCTTGGATCATTGGAAGTGCAGTTTGTGCGTTCACTATGCTAACCAAGCTCAGCCATTCCATTAATGACCCATAACGAAACCTATGTAACTCTCCACAATCCATGACGTGGATACTTATCTCGCTGTCTTACCTGTAAGAGAGACTCCACACACATGAATTATGGCCCATGAGAGGTGTGATGCAGCGAGCTGTTGAGAGGTCCCACATCATTATGGTTCCATCTTCATCACCCGAGGCCATATATCTCCCATCTGGTGACATCGCCAATGATAAAACCATACTCCTGTGCCCAATGAAAATCCTGACACATTCCCCAGTTTGCACATCCCAGAGTCTCACCGTCTTATCACTAGAACCGGTTGCAATGTAGTTACAATTGGGATGCCACTGTACACACTGAAACAAGGATTTTGATAAGTACATGAAAGGCACATCAATAGTTATCCAAATGGAAACTGGGGTCGCTTATTTGTATCAGTGTAAATCCAAATAGTTAAGTAATCCAACGTAACCTTATGACTTCAAGTCGCTTAGATGACAATCTCCAGATCAACTATAAGGTTGATTCATAACTAATGATTGCAGGGCCAAATTAAGAATATAAAAGGCTACTAATCTTAAGTCAATAAACAATGCAAAATGTTAGCTAAACCATTTAAGTGTGACACGGTAAACTAATGCCTTCAATTGCATACCAAAACGATTAAAGAAAATGACCCATGCATACTTTAAAAACTCAAACGGTCCCTTTGTTTAACCTCTGTAAATTAAAACCCTAACGATAAAGATGAGGGGGACGCTTACATCAACATCAGATAGATGCCCTGCCATTATCCGCAGAGGTTGTACTCGGTCCATTGACCAAATCCGTGCAGTGCGATCATGAGAACAGCTTGCAAAGTAATGGCCGAAAGGGCTAAACTGCACCATGAAAACGAGTATATATACATGACCGACCGTTCATCATAAATTTCAGTTTATGTAAGACAAAGGTGCGAAAATTGAACAATTGTACCTGGACATCCCAGACAGGGTAATTATGGCCCTTGTAGCACACGAGATTGGCATTTAGTTGTGTGCTCCACAGCCGTACTGCACTTATACATAGTTGGGAACTAAGAAAAGTCTAAACTAATGAGCGTGCATATGGATATGTAGAGTGATGGACAGATACATACTTGTTGTATCTGCTGAAGAAGATAATACAAAATCTCCAGGTGGACTGAAAGTGGCCGAGTAAACTGGCCCTGAGTGACCCAGTAATAATGTATAATTTCTTCTGCTATTTGGTCCAGCGACTTGATCATTTGTATCACTTTCACCCTGCAAAGCACCTGGGACCAGACAGCTTTAGTGTCTATAACTTCTCATGACAACACAAACAAGAATCATGAAAAATTAACAAAACGACAAGGGAAATTTATGTCTAAGTAATTCCTATTTCACAATGTGTCACTATTAAAAAGTTATCTGTCTGATAGAAAAACATACCACTGCCAGCTTGTCCTATCTTCGCCATGTCCCAGACCTGAACACCATAACCGTCCATTAGGCATCATTTTAGAGAGTAAGAAAACAAGAAAAGGAAGCATATACAACCATTCAAGCATAAGATACCTTTATTGACGAATCTGAGAACCCACCAGCAACCAAAGAACCATCATGAGATATAGATGCACAGTTTAACCTGGAGGACAATTAATAAGTGAGTAACATGTTGCAAAACAAGCACTAAAACATTACGAGGAGATACGACATTACCCGTTATGAGTATTAACAAACGTATAAAAGCTGACAGATGGCATTGCGACACTACTCAGCTGCACACGGTTTCTCAGGTCTTCAAGGATGGATTCCTCAACATCCGTTGACCTAACATAAAGAACATAGAGATAGAAAAAATATCTAAGTTACAGTAGTTAAGTTTTTCACAGCTACTATATTTGTTATCTATAATCAGTCATGCATCGTCCATATATATTGCCTGTTCATTACTCTTCCATAAAATCCTAACACATAAATGAAGGGATTCGAAAGTACATGACTGGCAAGGCAAGTTCTGATTTTACACGTGGGGCCGGCGACACCGTGCTGGTCTCCTGACGTGCAACTTTTGCTGTTGCATTTCCTGCTTTGTCCTTCTTTAACTTTTTTAAGGAAGAGCCTTGCTTTCCAATTTCGGTGGATCTTTTCTGAACACGGTACCAACTGACGAGTAAATATGGGATTTTTAGTTCAGAAATTATTGATCCAAGTTGAAGCTACTTATCACCTTATTACTATCATCAACGTCCCCGTCTTTACTTTCTCCTTGTCCCTTCTCAGAATCAGTCAGTAGGCTTCCCGTCTTCTCAAGGCGATCTTCGAGCGAGTCTTCAAGCAACTATAATAGAAAAAAAATCACATTGTAGTTAACGACTATGCAAATATAATATCCTCCCTGGGATGAGGTATACCCCTCCCGAATAAAGAATAAAAAGAAGCTTTAAGAAAATACGTACTCCCCACTGTATTTCTTTTTGATTGACGTGATCAGCTGTCTCCTGAAAACTCCCAACAATTGTGACGGCGTCTATGTCATCAGATGAGGAGTTTGGCTGTCCCGAGTAGACTGCAACAAATGACCCACGACAAAAGTGGACTCAGCATGCTACTCAGAAATCTGCTATATATATTTTAGCATATACACGAGAAAGGAACATAATTACCTTGGAAATTGATGTGCTCGTTAATAATACCAAGCATTAAAGTAGATTCCGTCCTATGTAGATACTGAAGCAACAGATCATATGAATACTGCAACATTCAGTAAGCACGTTAGAATTCTGCCGCCATCGAATCCAAAATCAGACCAGAAACCTTGAAGCATTTGCCTGTAACAGCTAGTAGTCATTTTCAAACTTCGTTTACCTGACAAATCTTGATGTTGACCTTGCTTTGTCTAAGAGAACGAGCAAACTCCATCTCCTGATAAGCAGTGCACCAAGGTCATAAGACAGTTGAAATAGGAAAAAGAGAAAAATAAATCCACTATCAACATTATAAGGTTAGCTTAAAAACCTCTAGATGAGAAGGAACAAGAACGCCTTCCAGCTTCTGAAGATCCCGTAAATGTATCATTTCATGATCTTTGCGGAAGCTGTTAAAGAAGGCTCTCGCTGGAAGACAAGTAAAATGTATCCCATGTAAAGCTAATACTTAAAAAAAAATTGAAAGCTAATCCTTGTATAATTGAAAGGTACCTTCTTGAGTGTGCCCTTTACCAACCAGATCCATGTAACAATGAATAAACACTGGATACATCACTCTGAGCAATTCATGCTACAAATTCGAAGCAGCTCATCAGTTACAAAATGAGACTAAAGTAAAATGGCGTAAAGGGAGAAAAGATACTGACTTTATAAAGATCCAACGAGTTATAAGCCCATGACCTAAGATTGCTGTAACCATTACGGTACCTCGTTGGATCATTCTCTGATCTACAAAATTGCATCAACAAAGCAATTAAAAACCCTAATTTCCCAAAAAACGAAATTCGAATTGAAACATAATCTAAAGGGAGAGAGAGAGATGTACTGGGAGAAGGAGCGAATGAGCTTGGTGAGCTCAGGATCGTTATGGTAATCGGTGGAATTGAAGCTGCTGCTGCTGCCAGTACCATTGTTGTTGTTGTTGTTGTGGTGAAGAGCATCTTGGAGCTGTTTAGCTGCGCCGTTGAAACCTTTCTTCTTCAAGTAGCCCATTACGAACTCGTCGAGTTGCTCTGGATCCATTCTTCTTCGTCTTGCTCGCTCGCTCTCTCTCTCTCTCTCTCGAGATTCAAACTCACTGAGTTCTTCTTCTGCTCTGAATTGGTTTACCTTTCCGTCAAATCTCGGGTCTGTTTTGGATGGATATAAGAGGTGGGTGAAGCAATGATTTCAAGGCCCTTCTCTATAAATGGGCCTGTTTAAGTGGCCCACAATCTTAAGATTGTTAATAGTTGCTTGGTTCCAGATTTCCAATATTATCTGTGCTTTCTAAATTGGGAAATTGTTTTTTGCCAAGAAATTTATTAATCCGTTTGTTTTTTTTTATTGATATGTTTAGACATGAATGTTTTTTTTTTGCTCCAGTTCCAACCTTTTTAGTTTTTGGTTCGATTCCGGTTGTAGTTTTTGGTTTTTAAATTTAAGAGATATATAAACATGAATTTAGTTTTGGTTTTGGTTTGATTATTTCAGTTTAGCTTGGATAACAATACTAAGAATTTGATAAAATATTAAGTTCAATTTGGTTATGATTTGGTTTCTTTTTTATGGATAATTTTGAATTATTTGGATAAAAGTTATATTTTGGATTTTGTGGATAAAATATTAGACAATGCGAATAAATTTAAAATTTTGACAAAAATATTTGGGTGATTCAGTTATATCAAAAATGATAATTTAACATTGATTCAGTTTTGATTTTTGTTTTGATTCGGTTTGATCTTTGGTTTTAATATGCCTAAGCTTAAATATGTGTACATTTTATCTTGTATTTGATAAATA